>NC_047042.1:69088601-69389434 GCF_011762595.2 Tursiops truncatus | reverse complement strand
TCTAATATTCATGGAAAATCATCCTACACTTTTTTCTCTACTCATGCTACTTTTTAATGGTACCAATTGCCCACAACGTATTGTTTAATACTACACCAATACATCTAGTAAAAGCTGCCGAATTTAAAAAAAAAAAAAAAAACTCATAAAGAGAGGCAAGGTGGTATAGCGGTTATGAGCATGGACTTAGGCACTTGACTGCCAGGTTTGATGTGTACCCTTGAGAAAGTTACTTAATCTCTCTATACTTCAATTTCCTTATCTGTAAAGTAAAATATCTGCCTCAATGGGTTGGTATTAGAATTAAATGAATTAATATTTGTAAAGTACTTAAAACAGTATCTGGCACATAGGAAGCATTACTTGTGTTAAATACATAATTTTAAAAATTAAAGGTGTATCTGTAGCTACCACCTGGATGCATTAAGGGCATTGAAGATTGAATGGTTTCTGGAATTTGTATCTAGACTATTCTATAGTGTCTTTCTTCTTCAGTACTAGGATTGCTGTAGTGTTTTTTCTTTTCTTTTTTTTCTTGACCCATTTGCTTTTTGTATTTCTAACTTTTTATGTGAAAGGTCCAACCTTTTTAGCACATTAGAATACTGAGTTTTTCCCCTTATCAGAGAAATGACTAGTCGCAACACGTTAGGTGTAAGATGCAGGTTTTCAGGTGGTTCGTTTGTTTGATTCTCAGGAGCTGCTTCAACACCAAACATCTTGGATGTTTTTGTCCCACCTCTATGTGTGTCACTATATCAGATGCTCAAGAATACTGAGAAAGCTGGTCTGTGTGTGGTTTAACTATGTTTGTGAGACAATCTTGTCCTGATCACTTTGTTTTAATGTCTTGGAATGGCTGCTGAACTTGTTTCCACTTGGTCATGAGTTTCTCTGCTTACTTCATATTAGAGAAAATGACCTTTAAATGTTCTTTGAACCTGAATTTGGTAATCTGGTCATCTATTTGGTAATATACCTAAGTAAAAGTGAAACTTTTCTGAATTTCTAAAAGTTTAAGACTTGTTTGTGATACTCAAGGTAACTCCTTGTTTTTGTTTTCAGAGTATTTGATGACCCTCAAATTTAATGAAATACAGTTTTTATTTTGTAACTTTTGCTGTGTTCACAGCACGTCATATTTTAAAATGAAATTTATTGAGGTACAATTTATATACAATAAACTACACACAGTTAAAGTATATAATTCACTGGGTTTGACAGATGTATACACCCTATATTCTTTTAGCACAATCAAGACACAGAACATTTCTGTTGCCCCCCAAATTTCCTCGTGCTCCTTTGCAGTCATTCTCTCACTCTACTCTTGGTCCCACTGATCTCTTGTCCCTGTAGATTTGTTTTCATATTTTAGAATTTTATATACATGGAATCATGTGATAGCTTCTCCATTGCATTGTACGCCACTTAAGGACCACAATAGTGCAATGTTAATCTTTGGTATTGTGACTCACAAGGCTAAACTGACAAGAATGACATGCTATTCTTATCTTAAATTGGCCTCAGATTTACACTTGCTAAATGTCTTACCTTCTGTGCTTTATATTCTGTCTTTTTATACTGAGAATTAGAATAGAGTTATTGAAAAAATAATATTATTTCTAATGTACTTCTAAACATCAAATGGTCCCAGCATGAAAAAATGCATGAACCTTAGCACCTCTTATTCATTTTATTCATTTATAAGTAATTTTTTATCTATGTAATGTGTTACCAATAATTTCTTCTTAACCTTATAGATTTTCCAAAAAGACCCATGTACTATAATCGAAGAATTTAATAGATGTGATTGTGTTCCCACTTGCAAGTTTGGTTGTTTTTTTTTTTTTTTGACAATAATGTGAAGTGAAAAAAAATGATAAGTTAGCTTAAAACAGTGGAGAGATTCTCCAGAAAATTGACTTTGAACCTATTGGTTTCCTAAACGTCTTGTAACTAATATTTTGAGAACACTGTTTGAAGTATTCAAATTTTACTGCTTATTCATCACTATTATCTATTGACAGTTATGAACTGTAATTTGAATTTTACTCTAGCAACTATTTAATTTGTAATTTTTGGTGTTTCTTATAATTTTTTTTTGTTTGTTTGCCGTACGCGGGCCTCCCACTGTTGTGGCCTCTCCCGTTGCGGAGCACAGGCTCCAGACGCACAGGCTCAGCGGCCATGGCTCACAGGCCCAGCTGCTCCGCGGCATGTGGGATCCTCCCAGACCGGGGCACGAACCCGTGTTCCCTGCATCGGCAGGTGGACTCTCAACCACTGCGCCACCAGAGAAGCCCTTCTTATAATTTTTGAGCACGGTGAAAATTTAAATATTTTCTCCCCCATTAATGGGGTACCATGATTAACTTCTATAGCTTATATAAGTTATAAATCAAAAATAGTCTTTGCCTTTCAATTTATACTTTCTAATGGGAAAAATCACACCTGGTTTTAATAGAAGACTCTTTATATAAACAAGTGACAGAGTACTATAAGGTTGGCAACTGCATATGGGGGGAATTGTAAGATGATCAAATGGGAGGCAGGTAAATCCTCTTGAAGAACATGGGAATTCAGTTATGTTTTGAAGGCATGAGAGAGGTTAATTCAAAAAGGAAGAATAGTATCCATTCTAAAGAGTATCCATTCTAAAGAGACAGTTTAGAGATTCCATTGGTTCACCTGAGTTTGGACCTGTAATACAGCTGTTCTTGAGCAACAATAAATAACTCCTTAACTTATTATACTTGGTTCTTACAAAGACACCTGCAGTCAAAGTAATAATATCTTAAACTAATCACAAAATGCTTAAAAATGGAACTTTTTTTTTTAACAGCTCTATGACATATTTATTTTATAACTGGAAGTTTGTACCTTTTGACCCCCTTCACCTATTTTGCCCACTCCCCTACCCTCTGCCTTTGGCAACTACCAGTCTGTTCTCTGTATCTATGAGCTTGCTTGGTTTTTTTTTTCCTTCTTAGATTCCATAGAACTTTGTCTTTTTAATCAACTAATGAATGTGCTATTTTTTCCTAGTTATTGTCTTTTCATAGGAAGTAACTTATATTTATTCTTTAGTTGTTGCATATGTTTGTGAAGGTGAGTTTAGTCAATAATTATGGTATTATTCCTGACAGTAGGACCAAGCTTCAGAATAATTTGGTTCATCCGATTTCCATACTGAATTTGGTTTGGCAGCTTTAAGTTGGCATCACTTGTGTTTTGAATTATTAATTAATTTTTTAATTAGTGTTTTTAAAAATTTAAATGTAAAGAGAATATAATGAATAGAAGTCATGTTAATGTGAACTTCATTCTAGAATTTTATGAGAATCAGGTGACTTTATCTTTAAGACCTGGCAGAGCTTTAAGTTGATCTTAAAATGATGTATTTGAACAAATGAATACTGATTCCTTCTCTAGATTTATTATTTTAGTCTGACTATAAAATGTTTATTAACTATTAATTTCAAGTTAGGCTGCAGGACATATATATATTTAATTGTGCTTTCTAAATATAATTTTTTAATTGCCCAGACTTCTCTGTGTTAGGGCAAATTCGAATGTATGCATTAATTAGAGATTTTCCTCTCCTTCTCTCCATTTCCTTCTCTTCACTTCGCCCCTCCCCCCTTTTCTCTCTCTCTGTCTCTCTTTTTAACTAAGATACATTCATATTTTTATAGGATGCCTGTAAGAAATAAGTAAGGAAATAGATTATTAATCACAATGATTTTGAGTCATCACAAATACCAATATATAAAAATCATTATAAAGCTAATTATTAATTCATTGAGACCTCTGATTGATTGCATTTTAATACTTAAGCATTTCTTGTTCTGTTGAGTAGATCTTTGATGCAGACCTCAGGAAGTTCTTAGTTCTTAATTTACCTTTCGATAATGAATAAGTATTTCCTTTTAAATAAGACAGTCTTTTAAATATTGGTTGACCTAATAACTAAAAGATAACAACAACCAAAAAATCCTCAGAATTGAGTTTTAACATATTTTTTTGCATATGCAGTTTGACCAAGTTAGCAGCAGAGTTTTGAATTTGTATACTGGGCACTGGTGAACTTTAACTTTTTTTGACTTCTGGAACCCAAATCATAAATTATTTTGAAAATACAGTGATTAAAAGGTAAATAGCACTATTTTGAATACTGTAAAAGCAAATAATGGGCTATTATGAAAAAATACTGAATTTTCCCATTCTGTTTTCAATAAATTTATTTATTTTAAAAATAACCTTTCAAGGGTATTCTGGAAAGTGGAATTTCTGAAGGCTAACTATATTTTTTGTTCAACTTTGTAACCACCAGACATATAACATAGTGTATACCTAGTAGTTGGGGTTTGATACTTTTTGTTGAATAAATACATGATTTAAAAGTTCTGGGTCCAGAATGGCTTACATGGACCATAGTGAATATGTCAGGTACATATCTCTATTAGAGCAGATACCACATTTTAATACATCTTCTCCCCTTCCTTTGATGCCAGTGCTTGCTCGTTAGCTTTATTATTCTCTATAGTGTTTGACCTAGAGTATTTTCCCAGCAAATCTGTTGAAGGAATGAGAAGTATGTACAATTGCATTAGTTTCAATTATATATTAAGTGTACTGACTTTATTAATCACGTTAATCTCAGTATCAGCATATTTAGAGAGTCTGGAGACTCTTAAATGTTAGTGAAAACATTAAATAGAAGTTTACAATCAGTTTGATAGGCTTACAGACAAAATGTGAATCCTTCCTCAAAACTTTAGTAGAGCAGATAGTAAGCCTTAAAACTACGTAAAAAATTGAAGTATTTAAAGAGAATTTTGAGTGTGAGAAACTAGAGGTCATCTAAAAAGCTGAAGGGCAATAGGTTTCCACATATATATAAACTCGTCTTTGTATCTCATAACTAGTAGAATAATTCTAGGGTAAATTGAGTTTCACAGTATACGATGTTATAGTAAGGACTCTGAGAATTTATAGTAGATGCCTTTGGCGGCTCACAGCATACCATTGGTCCTTGGGTGTGGTGGACAAACACTGTGAGCTCAGAGGCACTTGACCCCGACGGAGTCCCATTTTAAATGTGTGTTGCTTTCTTTTCTATTTTTCACCTTTTTCCAACACTGATGGAGCCCACTGAGGGAATCCCCTTTTTCAGTGCCTAAGTGTAGACTTAGAGGTACAGGTTGTTAACAACCCTCAGTTAATGGGGGATAGTAACTGATAGATAAATGCTCCAGCCTCCCATCCTTTAGGTATACAATTCCAGAGGCTTTCTGTATGCTTCTGTGCTGCCCACAGCAGCAGCCTCAGTAATGCACCCTTGTATTAGCATTTTCTCCTCCCTTAACTTGTTCTCCCCACTCCCTCACTCCTGTTTCATAGGGTTCCCTCCTAAATAGACTACTTGAACCCAGGTCCTTGTCTTAAGTTGTACCTTCTGTAGAATCTAAACTAAGAAGTCTTAAAAAAAGGAAATCTGTTTAAGTATGTTAAACATAGCTTTTCCCGAACGTATTTGATCTTAAAACTTTTGTTTGAATGACTTCTATTACCAGAAAATGTAGTAAATTTATGTATTTATTTATAATATGTACATTACATAAGACAGTGAAACTTACATATTCAAACAAAGGGCCTTTTAGAGTTGACGATATCCATCTCAAAAAAAGATAAAGCACCTTTAAAATAATACTGTACCTTAATGAATCATTTGACATCAAGTCTGATGAGTAAAGTCAGGAATAGTCTTATGAACATCATAGGTTTATTAAGGTATCATTAATCAAAGTATTTGTTTCAAAGACTTTACTTCCTGTAGTCCTACTTAGATACTTGATAAATAACTACATCTGAAAGATGTTACTAAAACTGAGGGGTTTTTCTTTGAGAATGTAGAAAAAGTTGTTTGCCTGCTTGTTTTCAGTGGACAGTTATTGCCAACCTGCTGTATAACAAATTGAGAGCCCTGTCACTACACAAATATTAGTGATTAATGAAAATATTATTGTATAAGAACATAACCATGAAAAAAGAGAAAGCTTTTCATTCTTTTGGGGTTTAAAGTCAATATTCAGACCAAGGCTGAGACTGATACATATTCATCTTAACTAAGCAATGTGAGTGTGAGGGCATATTTGTACCCTTATTGCTCTTTCTGGTATTGGTCAAACTAGAAGGCTAATAGTTTGGTTTTCAGCTCAGTATGTGCTGGGCTAAGTGCTTAAAATAACCAGTAAAGTTTTTCAAATTTTGAATAGATAAGTGTTGTTAAATTTGAACTATTATAATTCCTTTTCTGTTAAAAAAAAAACCAACTCTTAAATACTGGAATCTAATTGTCTCACCTGGGGAAAGAACTTGAATATAATTATCATCCCCAAATTTGGTTGTTGTATTTATGTTTTTAAGTTTATTCTGTCGCTAAACAATTGCCTATATTTGAACATGTGGCAAGAGAACCTAGATTATGTCTAAGAACATTGATTGAAGCCAACTTGATAATTTTTTTTACTCTTTTACCTTTACAATTATGTAAATGTTATTTATTTGATTGTGGCATATTCATACCTTTCTTTATCAGAACTCACATTGATTTTTCAAATTAAATATGATGACTGATCTAATTAAAAAAGAAAAAAGGTAGTAGCTGGAAGTAATGCTGTGGCCAGATAATGTAGTCAGCTTATAATTTTTATTCATCTTATAAAGACTCAAAACTTTGGAGAGTTTTCCAAGGTAATTTCTCTAGCAACGTTTTTGCACTAGGATTATAATTTTTTAAGTGTAGTATGCCTACAGCAAGTCCAAGTGTATCAATACACAACCATTTAATTTGCATGCTAATTTACATTGCCATCTCACTTATCAACCCCTTTTAATATAGAAAACTGATAAATTTGTAGAGATCCAAGAAAATAACAGACAAGAAGAAGGATTAAGTGGCTTCTCTGTTGCTGCAAGGTCGTATTGCCCAATGGTAGCAGGACAATTAATGTTTGAATGCCCAGCCATACTTGTCCCCTACCAGGATGTTTTTGGTTTATAAATTGATAACTTGTGTATGTCTACTTGTATTTATTAGTTTTATTCAGCTTCACAAATCCATCTGTTTAAAATGGTAAAATTTATTTGGTTATCAAATCATCATGGTTAAAATGATGGATCCAATTTGCATAAAGGAACTTCGAAAATTATGAAGTTTAAACTTCATAGAATTTTACTTCATGAGTTTGCTTTTATTCGTCTTTAAATAATTGTAGATTATGCTGAAGCTTTTAGGAGCCTGATGTATTTTAAGTCAACTTAATTTAATTTTTTCCTTGTTTTTAGTGGGAGATTTTGATAAGATCTGGCGAGAACATTGTGAGGATGAGGAAACACTTTGTGAATATGCTGTTGCAATGAAAAATTTGGCAGATAATCATTGGGCAAAAACTTGTGAGGGCGAAGGTCGTATTGAATGGTGTTGTAGGTGAGTGTTTTTATGAACTAACAGTTTTGGTTTCTAATGTATTATTTAAATTCTTAAGTCTAAGTAATGCCGTATATGATTCATTGTACCAAAATAGAAATGTTTTAAAACAGATGATGTCTTTTAAATAGCTTCTTCCCATTGCCTCACTTTCTCTATGTTTATTTCATTCACCATTTTTTAATCAAAATGTTTTTCTTTGATATAACTTAAATTTCTTTGTTTCAACTTTTTAAGTGTATAACTTTAAATACATTTGTTTAATTAAGCATTGGTACATTTAAAATATGAGATTTAGCACTTGACTCATCATTAATAAGTTATAGTATAGAAAGTTCTTTAGATAATTATATTTGGATTCAAGTAAAAATGAATACTTTCCATTCTTTAAAGCTGAAAACATCTTAAAAGTTTCCAAATCCTGAATTTTTATATGTGATTCAGGGTATTCCAGCACTTATATTGACTTTGGATAATGTTTATTTTCTCATAGCAGAGCTTCTAATTTTAAAAACATCAGAAAATGGAATACTGCTGATCATTTCTCTCAAGTGGTAAAATAATAAGAATGAATTTGTATATTGACTGAATTTAAAAATCAATTCCCAGAAAACAAAACATTATCTTTCTGCTTGGACAATAAGTTTATGGTAACTTTAGGTTTATATTTCATTTCAATTATCTTTTATTCAAAGTTTCTGTTTTGATTTCATTTAAAAGTTATATAATAGTGCCTATTTCATTTATTCAATAAATAATCCAGAGAAAAATATGTATTTTACTTCGTTCTTTTATTTATTCATTTAATAAATAACTTTAAGTGATTGTCTTCTGTGTACCAGTCACATCATAGGCACTGTGAGTATAGCACTCAACCAAACAGATAAAATCCTTGCTCTCATTGAACTTACATGCTAGTGAGGGTTAGAAGCAAGAAACAATACATAAGTTAAATATACACTAGGTCAGATAATGGTAAGTGCTGTGAGAAAAATAAAGCAAGGAGAAATAAAACAATTTTAAAGAGGGTAGACAGAGAAGGCCTCACTAAAGTGATGTGTAAAAGACATGAAGGAAGTAAGAGAGCAAGCCTTAACAAGTCCAGAGGCCTTGAGACAGGAGCTTGCTGGCATGTTTCAGAAACAGCAAGGAGACCTGTTTGGCTAGAACAGAATGAGAAGGGGAGAGTGATAGAAAATAAGATAACAAACAGCTAGATTTTGTAGGATCTTGTGGACCATTGTGAAGACATTGGCCTTTATTCTGCATGAGATGCGAAGTCATTAAATGTTTTAAGAAGAAAAAGTTACAGGATCTTACTAATCTTTTGAAATGTGTCAAGGATTTTTAAGAACTAATTGTAGTGTTAAGATAGATTATAGAAAAGGCAAGGATGTTAGTAAGGAAACCAGTTAGGAAGCTGCTACAGTAATCAAGGCACAAAGTTATAGTGAAACAGTTTTCTTGGAGAAGGAGAGAGTGAATGGACAGACAGTGTGGTAGGATTAATGCTCAAATGAGTATAATGACTTAAGAGAGGAGCAGGGGAGATGGTGATGTATACATGGTGGTGATTATGATGATATGTAAGAAGTGAGCTGAAAATGTGAGGTAGGTGAGGAACAGTGAAAAGATTGGTATTATCAATGGATTGTGGAGCCAAAGAATTGTGGAGTTGAGGAACTAAAGGAAGGAGCCAGAATAATAAGAAATGAGATGCTTGGGATTAAAATGTTTGGGTTTTTTTTTTTCTTTTTCTAGAGAAAAAATGGTTATAAATGTGACTGTTCTACGGAGTATACATTTCTCCTTCAAGCTAAGAAACGCAAATTGAGGCATACTACTGAGCCAAATATTTCCCTTGTGACACAAAGTAATAATGTAATCCAATCAGGAAGTCAGTACCATCGCTATTTAAGACCAACATTCTTTGCTCTTAGCAGCACTGCTTTTAAATTAGTATTCCAATACATCAGGCAAGCTCTCAGACTTTATTTCAAATACCACTTTGATATGTGGTATTCTCATAGGAGCATTTGCTTGTACCTTCCACTTGAATAATGAATATGCCTCACACTTCGCTCTTCTTTCTTATTCCTCAGATTTGTGTTTTTATCAGTAGTTTTTGTATCTACATGTGTTCTGAAAGAGGTTATTTTTAGGTCAAACTGCTGAAAAAGAACATTAATAAGAATTTAGGTCAAACTGCTGAAAAATAACAGTGGCAAAATATGGTAAAAAGATGTTACTATGGAAAGTAATCCCAAGAGAAGTTTTATAGTGTCTTTACTTTAAACTTAAAACTAGGTTGGGGAAAAAAGGCTTCAAAGCAATATTGAATTTTGAAATGAGTTATCTGTATTTCTAACTTGGGTTATATGTATTTCCTTTCCCTGTTGACAATTCTAAGAGAGCAGTGTCACTCTGAAAAGCTAAAATCAGCTTTAAAAGGGGTTTGACAAAAGTTTACTTCCAGTAGTTATACTTAAAACTTTAGAGGAATTCGATATGTGAAATAAGTCTTACTGACATTACCTTGCTGAGATTTTGTTGACTGTTTAGCTTGAAGAATTATACATAAGATTTCCTTCTAAAAATTAGTAAAATTTTATTTGTAATATGAAGTATTTAAATTAGAAACAAAACACAATATAAAGTTATAGTTGTATGTTTAATAAAAGAATTTACCTTTTCTAACTCTCCACACAGAGGAAGGAACATATAAACACACCATTTCCTGAACCATTTGAAAGTAAATTGCAGATGACATGACATTTCATCTCCATCTCCTACATAACCACAATACTATAAACACATTAAGACAATTAACAGTAATTTCCTAAAATATCTAGTTCATAAAATTCAGATTTTTGTTATTGTTCCCATAACATGCTTTATAATTTTTTTCCCCTAAATCAAGGCTTGTGCTTTGGTGGTTAAATTTTTTAGGTTATTGTTTTTGTTTTCCCTAACATTGCATTGTTTTTAGAGAAATGTCAGTTGATTTGTAAAATATACCACATTCTGTATTTTGTGATTGTTGGTTTGAGGTGATTAGTAGCATTGTTCAAATATTCTGTATATCCTTACTGATTTTTCTTTTTGGCCTTCTATCAGTTACCAAAAGAGATGTTTCCAAGATATCATTTTACTTAATTTTTCTATAATAATTTGGCTCTTCTTTAAAGATTTCATTTTCTATTGAAGTTCTCCATATTTTCATCTATTCAGTTAATATTTTTCTCTATTAAAAAATTTATAATAGTTATTTAAGTCCTTGTCAGCTTATTCCAACATAAAATTAATCTGTGGTTCTGTTTCTTTTGGCTGTTTTTTTCTTTTGGTTATGGATCATTTTTTTCTGCTTCCTTGTATGTCTGGTAATTTTAAAAGTACACTGGGTTGGCCAAAAAAGTTTGTTCGGGTTTTTTCGTAACCGCTTACAGAAAAACCCGAACGAACTTTTTGGCCAACCCATATATACTGGCATTATGTTTAGAAGAGACTGGGGTAAATATTATTTTCCCAGAGAGGGCATGGTTTTTTCTCTGATAGGCAGCTGGGATAAGAGATTGAACACTTTGATCTTATCAGGAGTTAGGCTGGGTTGAAGCTTGATTACCACTTTAGATAGTTTCAATTCACATCTGGCTTCAAATGCCTTGAGAGTGAGTCTTGTTCTGTGTATATTACAGGTACCAACCTGTAGCAGGACTCTGGGACCTAAGCCCATGGAAGAGTGCAGAGAATTTTTTTGCTTTTTTAGTCCCACTCCAAGTCTCCAGTGCTCCCCCCTCCCCTATCTTTTTCTTACTTGAAAAAAGACCTATGGGGGAAGGCAGGAGAATGGCGAGAACAATCTCTGCATTTGGGTTTCTTAAAGTTTCCAGTGTGTCACTCCATTCTAAGCAGCCATTGAAAGCTCTGCTGCTTTTCCTTTAATCGAACAAAATTCCTCTACCTTGGAAGGCTTGATCCTTCACCACTCATGCTCCTTTTCAGCAAATGCACAAAGTGCCTGTGGTCCCTTCCATTAGACCTCTTTGCGTACTCAGTTCTCTTGATTTCTTTTTAATACATTATTTTTAGATTGTGTAGGTTTTTTTCTTTTTTCCTAGTTATAGCACAACCAGGGGTCTATTGTGATTATCTGTATCCTAATCCAAAACTAGCTTTGTGTCTTTGTTTTGGATTTATTTGATTGTTTTATCATGGTGCCATTTAACTACTTCCTCAGTCTCCTTTATTTCTTGTAAACTGAACATTGAGTCTAAAGTGTTGATTCAGGTCCCAGATTTTTGCCAAAATATTTATTAGGTGAAACTGCATACTTCACGTTGCATCACGTTAGCAAGTTCTTATTGTCAGGTTATTCCACTGTTAGAGACGATAAATTTTGCCATTTGGTTAAGGTGGTAACTACTAGATCCTTCCATTGTAAACTTATGTTTTCCTTTTGTAATTAGCAAGTCATACGTAGAGTGACATTTTTGGCTTGTGAATCAATCTTGTCTCCCAACAATCTTTCAACTAACAGTTTTACTCCATTTATTAAATAAATTTGGGGTGGTAAAATGATTTTTTTAGTTGTATCATTCCTTGCATTTATTAGCGGTCATTCTTCTGTAAATAAAAACTTTCCCTTATGAACAGGGAATGATTACATGTTTTCTGGAAAGGCTAGGTAAAAGTAAACATATACATGTAATTCTTTCTGTTTAATTAGCAATTTTCAGAGTAAGGAGTTGGTGTAATGGTCAATTCCAATTGTGACAAGTGAGTTGTGGTTTTGTTGTTGTTGTTTGGTTGGTTGGTTTGGTTTTGGTGGGTTTTGTCTGTTTGTTTTTGGAATATCACTGCAGGCTCCTGGATTCACTTTTTCCATCAGTCTTTGATTTGTGTTTGAGTGTGTGTTTGTGTTCAAATTAATCTGTATTTAGCCAGTGGGAGCCTCTTCAAAGCTGGCTTCTTGGTTCTGACAGCACCTTTGAGCACTTCTTGCTATCTACTACAAGATAAGCTTTACCTTCCCAGTCAAGACCTACAATCAAGGAGCCTTAGTTTCTTGTAGTGAGAAATAGAAATTAAGATCTGGGCACTAGATATGCTTCTGCGGTGTCCTTTCTTCTAGACTTTTTCACTGAACAGAAATATTATATAGTCTTAAATTCATAATTGGTATTTGCTATTCAAATGTAACATTACAGGTTTTTTGCCTAACTTCTCTGTTTTATATTTCTATATTATCTCTTCTGTTACTCTGAAGGACTTAGTTTGGAATAACATCAACATATTTGCTTTGTTCTATAGTTCACATAAAATGGTTTCAAAATTACAGTACCAATTCTACTTCTAACAATAAACTGAGTGAAGTTTAAGATTTCTTTGCAGTTCTTTCGTCTTTAGAACATATCTCACTAAGGGTCAGAATACTGTGTGTAAAAGTTACATGAAACAATTCTTTTGTGTATGGTTATGTTACCAATTTACTATGCAGTTAGTTTCACTTTGTTTTATGGGCTTTTTTCTTATTTTCTTTTAATCTGGGGGAATATAAGGCATTTACATGGTTCAAAAGTCAAAACTTTACAAAAAGGTATACTCAGAATAGGCTCCCTTCCATTTTCTTCATTTGTTTCTTGTTTCTCCTTTTTGAAGAAATAAGCAAATTCATACAATGTATATACATGTATCCACCCTGTCTTATCTCTTCAAGTGGTACATGTTTTATACTCTCTTTTGTACATTTCATTTTTACTTAATATTATGTCATGGAGTTCATTCTATTTGATATTGTATTAATCAGGGTTCTCCAGAGAATTGGCTCATGTGTTTGTAAAGGCTGACAAGTCCCAAGATCTGCAGGATGAGTTGACACGCCAGAGACCCAGGAGTTCCAAACCAGTGGTATAATTCCTATCCTGAGGCCAGCAGGCTCGAGACCCAGGAAGAGCTGCTGTTTCAGTTTGAGTCCAAGGCAGGAAAAATTCAGTGTTCCAGTTGAAAGGCAGTCAGGCAAGAAGAATCTCTCGTACTCTGAGGAGTGTCAGCTTTTTTGTTTTATGCAGACCTTCAAGTGATGGGATACAGCCTACCCTCATTAAGAAGGACAATCTGCTTTACTCAGTCTACCCATTTAAATGTTAGTCTCATCCAGAAATATCCTGACAGAAATACCCAGAACATTTGACCAGATATTTAGGCACCCCGTAGCCCAGTCAAGTTGACACATAAATTGACCACCACAAGTATATAGATGTTTTCCTCATTTTGTTAAGTTACATACAAGCTTTTTCTGTTACAAATAGTGCTGTAACGAATAACGTTGTGCATATTCATTTTGTATTTTTGGCATTGTATCTTTGTAGACGTGGAATTGCAGAGTAAAAGAGTAAATGCATATGTGATTTTGTTGGATATTGCCACATCACCCTCCATAGAGGTTATATCATTTAATTCCACCAGCAAAAATGACAATACCTGTTTCTCCAAAATCTTACCAACAGAGTATGTTGCCTACCTGTTGAATTTTTGCCAGTCTGATAGATGGGAATTGATATCTCTATGTGATTTTAATTTACGTGTCTCTTATGAATGATGTTGAGTACGTTTTCATATACTTAGGAAATATTTGCCTTTTCTTTCTGTGAATTATATGTTTGTGTTTTTGATGCTTTTTTTCCTAACGGTTTTTGGTCCCTTTTTTCTTGATTTTTTTTTAGAGCTCTGTATATAATTTAGAGATATGTGCCCTTTTTCTTTGAGTTTGTATCTTTTGCCATGCAGGTTTTTGTTTTGCCATGCAGAAGGTTTTTGTTTTCACATAATCAGATATATCTGTCTCTTCTTTTATTGCTTCAAGATTCCAGTTGTCTTAGAAAAGCTTTTCTGATTCCCAGACTGTAAGAATTCCTGTTAGAAATTCACTCATGTTTTCTTGTAGTACTTTTATGGTAATCATTTTTTTTTTGACATTTAGATCTCTGACCTCTTTGGAATTCATTCCAGTGTTTGTTGCAAAGTATAGATCTACCCCCCCCAATAGTTATTTATTTCTCCAACATCATTTATGAAAACGTCTACCTTTTCTACAGTGATTTGACATATACTTACGTGATATACCAAGATTCCCCACATAATTGGTTCTGTTTTAGGACTTCCTGTAATGATTCCTTGTCTATATCATTTAATCCATGCTATTCTATATCATTCTTCCGCCTCCCCACCACCATTCTTCTTCCTCAGGATTTTCTTGGTTATTCTTGTTTTTTTTTTTCACCATATGTACTTTAGAATCAACGGGTCTAACTAAATTTTTTTTTTAACATCTTTATTGGGGTATAATTGCTTTACAATGGTGTGTTAGTTTCTGCTTTATAACAAAGTGAATCAGTTATACATATACATATGTTCCCATATCTCTTCCCTCTTGCGTCTCCCTCCCTCCCACCCTCCCTATCCCACCCCTCCAGGCGGTCACAAAGCACCGAGCTGATTTCCCTGTGCCATGCGGCTGCTTCCCACTAGCTATCTACCTTACGTTTGTTAGTGTATATATGTCCATGCCTCTCTCTCGCCCTGTCACAGCTCACCCTTCCCCCTCCCCATATCCTCAAGTCCATTCTCCAGTAGATCTGTGTCTTTATTCCTGTCTTACCCCTAGGTTCTTCATGACATTTTTTTTCCTTAAATTCCATATATATGTGTTAGCATACGGTATTTGTCTTTCTCTTTCTGACTTACTTCACTCTGTATGACAGACTCTAGGTCTATCCACCTCATTACAAATAGCTCAGTTTCGTTTCTTTTTATGGCTGATAACTAAATTTTCTAAAGTTTGTATTTTTATTGGGATTACCTTAAATTTTTTAATAACTGGAAAAAAGTGGAATTTTTATAATGTTGAGTCATTGTATCCATGAAAAAGTTATATATCCTTCCATTTGTTCTAGTCCACTTTTGAATTTTCAGTAGTGTTTTAAGGTTTTCTGTATAGGGATTATGCACATTTCTTATTATGTTGATTCCTAGGTACTTTATCATTTGTTGCTATTATAAATGAAATCTTTCCTTCCGTTGTATATCCTAACAGGCTATTGTTTGTATACATGTGGAGGCTTTTGATTTTTGTATGTTTTACATCCTTTTTTACTGAATTCTCTTACTGTTTGTATTACTTTGTGATTGATTCTTTTGGATTCTCTAGGTATATTATCATATCTGTGTATACATAGAGTTTTATTTCTTTCTGTCCAATTCATTTAACTAATTATTTTTCTCTTGTCTGTTGCATTAGCTATGTTTTACTCATTCAGTGATGTGTGTGGTATGTCCCCATTATATAAGTTGCTGGCTTTTTTGGCTGATATATAGATACAATTTAACTGTTAGGAAGCATTCACCAAGCCCTGATTGATTGATTGATTTTATTAGGAATAGCTGTTGGATATTGTTGAATGTCCTTTCAGTATCTATGGAAATGAATGTTTTCTCCTTGATTTGTGAATATAGTGAATTATATGGAAGGATTTTTTATATTGAATAATCCTCATATTCTTGAGATACATACTCGGTCATATTTGATTCTGTTTGTTAAAATTTTATTTCATATTTTACATTGATATTTATTTTTATATTTTGTATTTTATATTTCTGTATTTTTTGTAGACATTCTCACACCTGATTATCATTGTATTTGCTCCATAACAAATGACTTTAGAAAATTTTCCTTTGTTTATATGGTCTGGAACTGTTTAAACAGTTTTGGCGTTGCCTAATTTGTACTTGTGTGTTTTATTTATAGAGGTGACTGAGTGATGGCATGGAGAGGTCATTGCCATTGAAAGAATTTATTACTTACATGCCCTGAGAGAAGTGGGTATGCCATGTCACACAGGGAAGCACCACATTTGGTCAGGAGGCAGAAGCAGGAGTGAGGGGAAAAAATAGACCTGATCCTTTATAGGGTTTACGTGGGAAAGGCAAAGCAGTGTAAACAGTATAGGACTGGCTAGTTTGAATAATTTTGATGGGCTTTGGAACATACGAGCTGTCCCTAACTGTCTGGTACCTGGACCTGAGTTAATTTAGGGTTTGGGAAACATGGACTTGTGTGAGAGTTAAATAAAGGAAATGGTTGGGTTGCAACCCATAGTTGCAACTCTGAGAGGCGCGCTCCCAAGTAAGTTGTTTATTATCTTTAGGAATTAGCTAGCCTTGGAGAGGCAGTTTCTCCCTGGGTCTGTAAGGCCCTCCCAGATGTCAGAACATCCTAAGTTACAGAAAATTAAAAGCTTGATAAATACAGGGGTTATCTGATTTTTGAAGCCTTGGTAGAATTCCTCAGTGGATACTGATGCTTTTTGGTGAAGCAACTCTTTGATAACTTTCTCTTATTTCATCTATGAATTTTGGGTTTGTTTAAATTTTGCAATTTAATTGCAAAATTAACTGCAGTTTATTAATTCTACCAGTAATCAAGAGTCAAGTTTAATAAATTTTCCTATATCCTATATTTAATATACTTACCTAGAAAAATTATGTTTCATCTAAGTTTTCAGCTTTATTTGTATAAAGTTATACAAATTAAAGAACCAGTTTATGTATTTATTTGTTGGTTCTGTTTTTTCCCAACATTAATATCTTACTCCCTTTTTTTTGTTTTACTTTTTTCCCCTAATCCTTTGAGTTAGATATTTATTTTATTTATTTTGATTCTTTCATTTGTATTGATATAAATATTAAAGGTCTGAATTTTCCTCAGGTCGCTGTTTTAGTGCATTTCTTAGATTCTGACTTGTGGTGGTTTTGTTATTGTTTTTTAGAAGTTCTGTGATTTTTATTAGTACTTTGACTCCAGAGTTATTTAACTTTTAAAAAAATTTGCAGGTGAAATGAATTTTTTGTTTTATTTTGTTATTAGTTCTAGCCTTATTGCGTTGAGATTGGATGATTTTGTCTATTATTTTTCCTATGGCTCTTACTGTAGTTTTATTTGTGACCTAATACATGTATATGGTAATTTTTGTGAATATTCCATGTGCACTTGAAAAAGAATAGAGTGAAGTTTGTTATGCAGTGATAAGATAAACCTTATTATGCTCTTTAGGGCTTCTGTAACCTTACTTATTGTTCATTTACTTGATTGAGAGTGGTGTGTTAAAGTTCCCTGTTTTTAGTTTTGCCTGTTTCTCCATGCATCTCATGGAGTTTCTGCTTTGTAAGGATGGCTGCTATGATACATAGTACATGGCTTCACTGGGAATTGTGGTCTTCAGCATGATAAAGTATCCTTTCTTAATTCATTTAATGCTTTTTATTCTCTACCAGCCTCTTCTTCAACATTTCCCAGTCATCTCATAGATGAAGTTCATGCTTTAATAATCTTGCAACTGTGACATTCTATGAGTTCTTACCTACCAAAAGCTATATTTCTGTAGTTTTGTTACAAGGTGCATAACTTGGCTAGATATAAAATCCTTGACTCACACTTTATTTCCTTCAGTTTTGAAAAACAAAATGTTGCTCTATTTTAGTCTCATTTTGTATCGTTTCCCCTTTTTCTCCCCCCGCCACACCCCCCTTGCCTTTTCCCTGCACTCTCTATTGAACCATTTGAAAGTCAGTTGCAGAGATCACAAGACTTTTGCTCCTGAATCCTTCAGTGTGTATCATTGCACTTAGTTGTTATCCCTCTTTGGTCTTCTTTAATCTAGGAAAATTCTCGGTCTTTTATGACATGGACATTTTGTAAAGTCAAAGTTTTACAGACTGTCTCTCCGTTTAGATTTGTATGGTTGTTTCTTTGTGATTAGGTTCAAGTTAAGCATATTATTAGCAAGAATATCACATAGGTGATATTGTATCCTTCTCAGGGTACTGCATCAAGAGGTACATGATCTATTCTGTGTTCTTTTTTTTTTTTTCTTTCAAATAGTCATTATTGTTTTAGAGCAGTTTTAGGTTCACAGCAAAATTAAGCAGAAAATACAGGTAGTTCCCATACATCCTGACCCCACACATAGGCAGTCACATCACAATCAACATCCATCTATAGTGCTACCTTTGTTACAGTTGATGAACCCACACTGACACATCATTAGAATCCAAAGTCCATAGTTTACATTAGGGTTCACTTTTGGTATTATATATTTTATGGGTTTTAAAAAATATATAATGACAAGTATCCACCATTATAGTATCATACAGAACAGTTTCACTGCTCTAAAAATCCTCTGTGCTCCAACTGTTAATTCCTTCTCCCCCCAGCTTCCCCCCATACCCAGCAACCACTGACTGTTTTACCGTCTCCATAGTTCTGCCTTTTCTAGAATGTATGTAGGTGGAATTAAGGTATTTAACCTTTTCATATTGACATCTTTCACTTAATAATGTGCATTTAAGGTTCCACCATGTCTTTTTTGGCTTGATAGCTTATTTCTTTTTAGTGGTGAATAATATTCCATCTTGTAGATGGATCAAAGCTTGTTCATCCTTTCAGCTACTGAAGGATATCTTGGTTGCTTCCACATTTTGGCAGTTACGAACAAAACTGCTGTAGAGACTTCCCTGGTGGTCCAGTGATAAAGAATCCACTTTACAATGCAGGGGACGCAGATTCGATCTCTGGTCAGGGAACTAAGATCCCACATGCTGTGGGGCAACTAAACCTGCGCACCACAACTATTGAGCTCGAGTGCCTCAACTAGAGAGCCTGCATGCCACAAACAACAGAGCCTGTACTCTCTGGAGCCCGTGCTCCACAACTAGAGAGAGAACCCAAACGCCACAACTAGGGAGAAGCCTGTGTGGCACAACGAAAGATCCCACATGCCTCAATGAAGACCCTGTGTGCTGCAACTAAGACCCGAAGCAGTCAAAAATAAATAAAGTAAATAAATAAATAAATCTTAAAAAAAAAAAAAACTGTTGTAAACATCCATCTGCCGGTTGTTGTGTGGAAGTAAGTGTTCAACTCTTTTTGGAAATACCATGAAACTTGATTGCTAGATTATATGGGAAGAGTATATTTAGTTTTGTGGGAAATTACCTAACTGTCTTCCAAAGTGACTATACCATTTTGCATTACCACTAGCAGTGAATGAGAGTTCTTGTTGCTCCACACCAGCGTTTGCTGGTGTTAGTGTTTTGGTTTTCTGTCATTCTAATAATGTGTAGTAGTATCTCATTGCTATTTTAATTTGCATTTCCCCAATGACATGTGATATGGAGAGTCTTTTTCTTATGCTTATTTGATATCTGCACCTTCTTTAGTGAGGTGTCTGTTAGGTCTTTTGCCCATTTTTTAATCAAGTTGTTTGTTTTCGTAACGTTGAGTTTCGAGGGTCCTTCATATATTTTGGATAACAGTCTTTTATGAGATAGATCTTTTGAAAATATTTTCTCCTAGTCTATGGCTTGTTTTCTCATTCTATTGACATTGTCTTTTGCAGAAGTTTTTTATTTTAATTAAATCTAGTGTCTCAGTTTTTTTTTTTAAGGGTTGTGACTTAGATTTGGCAATGACTTTTTAGATATAACACCCAAGTTCATCTAGATTTTCTCCTAAAAATCTCCTATATAATTAGGAGAGTTTTTCTCCTAAAAAACTCTCTTAAGAGTTTTAGAGTTTTGTGTTTTACATTTAGGTCTGTGATCCATTTGGAGTTAATTTTTGTGAAGAGTGTAATATCTGTGTCAGGGTTTATTTTTTTGGCATGTCGATATCCAGTTGTTCCAGCACTATTTGTTGAAAAGACTGTCTTTACTCCACTGTATTACTCCACTGCTCCTTTGTCAAAGATCAGTTGAATGTATTTACATGGATCTATATCTGGGCTCTCTCTTCTGTTCCATTGATCTACTTGTCTATTGTTCTGCCTACAACATACTGTCCTTGATTACTAATAGTAATGGTATAGTTACAGCTTTATATTAAGTCTTGAAATCAGATGGTGTCAGTCCTCCAACTTTGTTCATCACCCTCAATATTGTGTTGGCTATTCTGGGTCCTTTGCTTATCCATGTACACTTTAGAATCCATTTGTTTTATCTATAAGATATTTTGCTCTGCTTTTGATTGGGATTGTGTTGAATGTATAAGTCAATTTGGGAAGAGCTAACATAGTGACAGTATTGAGTCTTCCTATTCATATTCATGGAATATCTATTTATGTAGTTCTTCTTTATCCTCAGTTTTCTATTTAATTTCAAATTTGAAATGTTTTTCATATCTGCATTGCTTAATTATGTATAATTAATATTGAAGTGTTGTTACAGTTTTCTTCTCTTTTATAACTGTTATTTTCTGTGTTTTTGAGAATTTTCATCCACTGAAAAGTTTTGATATCTTTCTCTTCCCTTCTAATAGAAACTTGTACGATTGCTGGATTCATTGGACATCTCTTTTATGTGTTTTGTCTTTTATGTTAGACTGTGTATAGAGGTATAGGTAGAGGTTTGGGTGCTTGCTTTGTTTCTTAATTCCAAAGATCCTTGCTTGATTGCTACAGATATGAAAGTGGAGTTCCTTTAATAAGTATTGTCCTCTTTTGGCTGATTTATGAATTTTTAATAGGTTTAACTTATGTCAGTATGCTCTTTATTCTTAATTGATTCTTTCCCTTTATCAACACACCTCCAGAGATACCCCCTTTTTTCAAGGTGCTTCCTTTCTCCCTCAGAAATAATATCTTCACAGAGCTCTCACCTTTGGTGACAGCCCTTCCCATATACATTCCAGACTTTTTCCTTTTGGTCTTCCTGTGCCTAATGCCTTGTTTCACTATGTCCCATAAGTCTTAAGATCTCTCCATTCAGAGTTGGACTCTCTCTGTGGTGAACCTTAGCTAGTATTATCGATTTTTCTGTGCCACCTCTAAGACCCCATCATACCTTCCTCTCTTACACAGTCCTCATCTGACTCTGTACTTCGGGTAACTCCAAAGCCAACTCAGTTGGCCTCAGATTTTTATTTCCCCAATTACATGTAAAATAAGGTGCTATTCCTGTTTCCTAGTTATGCCATAGGTGTGAACTGTGTGTGCTTTTATTTGCTCTTCCTAATGTTTTGTATATTTTTTGGAAGTTTTGTAGGGAGATTGGGGTTTAGATGGTGGTTATTATCCTATGAGTATCTGGAATTCTAGCCCTTTAAGTATTTTGCAGTCAAGTGTCTAGGTAACATTGAGATTGAACCACATAAAATTGCAATTTTTGTGGGTCAGGAACTACTGAATATCAGCAGCTCTTTGTGGTTCTACCTAATAGAAAGGTAAGTAATCTCTTTACCCTTGTGTTTCATGCCTTAGTGAAATATTATATGATAAAGGTATTATTTTTAGTATTAATTCCAAGGTGATTCAGGCTATATTTTTCAATCAACCTTACTGAGGTTTAATTAATATTCAATAAAATATACCCATTCTAGTGTACAGTTCAGTGAGTAATGACAGTTGTTTACACTTGTGTAACCATCACCACTGTCTAGATACAGAACTTTTCCACGACTCTAAAAAGCTCTAGTGTACACCTCTGTAGTCAGCCCACCCCCCACTCGAAGAAACCACTAAACCATTTCTGTCATTAGATTAGATTTCTAAAAAAGACCACATTCCTAAATAGGCCTGTCAGTCTTGCATGATCTGAAGTTTGTTTACCTCTCCAGTGTCATGTGGCTGTCATTCCTCTCTATATGTGTGTTGGCCTTAGGGCCTTTTCACTTATGAGTCCATCCATCCATTTTCTGCCTGGCAGTTTAAATTTCACATGCCTTGAACTGATGTCTATCTCTGCGGGATCCATGATGCTTTTCCGTTCCATGCCTTTGCTCATGCTGTTCTCTCTGCCAGGAAAGCACTTTCCTCCTTAACTAACATTCTTCCTAGCCTGATTTATTCCTACTTATCTTCCTAAAATCAGCTTATACTACTGATTTTAGATTGGGCGTTAGGTATTTATCAATTGTATTTTCTTTACTATTGGGTTGGCCCCAAAATTTCTTTTGGAAACCCACACAAACTTTTTGGCCAACCCAATATATAATTATTTGTCTCCTTCACTAGTCTGAGCTCCTTGAGGGCAGCAATGCCTTCTTCAATTTGTTTTTCCATCACCTATGTGCCTGGCACATGATAGGTACTTAATAAATGTTTGATTAATGATAAATGAGTTTCAACTCCTGTATATAATTTGAGTTAAAATTAAATCTCCATAGGATAAGTTAAAGAAGTCTTTATTAGATACTTAGACAAACTGAAATTGAACTAATAGCATCCTTTAAGTGTGAGGAGAAATAAGCATTGTTTCGTTAGACACCATAGTTCTACTTGCTGAAATCAGTTTTAAATTAATTTTTCACTTCTTCTCTAGCCATGTGTTTTTGAAACTGCACCAAGGAGTGTTTATGGAGAAAAATAGTCTAGCTTGTTCAGAGTATGAGCTATATGGAATAATAATGTGGTTTAAGAATCTAAAAATAAAGAAAATTTGTTTAGTTTCATTTACATTCACTTTAAGCTTTGATAAGTATATCAGTTAATTGTCTAAGTATGTATCTCCTGTCATATTGTAAGCTCAAGGGCCAGAGGCAGATCATACCAGTCTTGCTTCCTTTAAGTTTTTTGTCTTTAATAGCTAGTAAGTGTTTTGAGTTGATTCTGTGGTTCATGTTTATTGTCCTGTTACATACCCAGGCATGGTACCCTACTATTTTCACCCTAAAATTGTATTAGGTATGAAGAAAATTGTTTAATCTTAATGCCAGTCATCAGTTTCTGATTACGGATAACAACCTGATATGGGCTAAACTAAATGAGTTTGAAATAATACATCTTGAAAAATCTGCATTTTAATATCCATTTATATTATAAGAATTGGGACAAGCAGTAGTGGTCTCTTGATGGACAGGAATAATTTCCAAGTGTTATAAAAATCACTATTATGTTAAAACCTTTGTTCTCTCTGAATGTATACCTTTATAATATGATACCATTTTTACCTTAACCAGATTTTTATGTTCTTCTTTCAGAGCAAATAGCATGATTCTTAATATTTTGGCAACCTGATTTTGTGACTTTTTTTTTTAACAGCAATTGGATATAGTTTAATGGAGCTTCTCTTTTGTGTGATAACTATACATATATATATATATTTTATTGGTATAGTTGTTTTACAATGTTGTGGTAGTTTCTACTGTACAGTGAAGTGAATCAGCCATATGTATACATATATCTTGCTTTTTTGGATTTCCTTCCCATTTAGGTCAACACAGAGCACTAAGTAGAGTTCCCTGTGCTATACAGCAGGTTCTCATTAGTTATCTGTTTTATACATATTAGTGTATATATGTGTGACTTTGTTTTTATAAACCAGGAGGGATCTGAAAAACAACTGTCTACTACCAGCAGAGCTGGCTCAGAGTTAACTGTGACTACTTTTTGAATTCTGTCACTGAATAACAGAGTTATTTAAGCTTTTCTGGAGGAACTTATGTTTTAGCTAAGAATAAAGTTCAGCAAAACATACAGGCACATTGTACTTCTGAAAAAACACTTCTAAACATAATCTATGATCATGCTTTGTTGTATGGTAATTTTAAAAATTTGAAAATGCTACAGGTGCTCAAACTTACCTCAATGTGACATTTTAAAAATAGGACACTATAATTTGAAAATTTCCCATTTTGATTAATAAAGGTTAATATTTTCCCATTTTATTTTATATTCATACCTATTGTTTTAAAATATAACTGTATTTTGCCTTGTAGTGTATGCAGAGAATATTTTCAAAATGGTGGGAAGAGAAAAGCACTTGAAAAAGATGAAAAAAGAGCTGTACTCGCCACTAAGACCACTCCAGCCTTAAATACGCATGAATCTTCTAAACTTGAAGGTCATTTAACCAACCTCAGCTTTACAAACCCTGAATTTATAACTGAGTAAGTATACTTTTCTACTTAGATTATTAACATTATCCTGGATAGCTGTGTTAATAATGTAAAATAGTGTAATGGTTTACACCAAGTAGTGGGCATTTTGCTTGCTTCTCTGGTTGTATGTTAGTCTGAGAAATGTAAATTTGTTATATTATTAGGTAGGAAAGTAGCATAAAATTTTAAGGGATATCTGGGAAACTAGTAGTTCCATAACATCGATTGTTCTCACTAAAAATGAGAAAGAATCAAAACAGTGAAATCCAATTAAATTAAATATAAAGTGTCTATCCACTGACAAATCACAAATAAGGAATTAATGGAAGATTATTAATAGAACCAATTCCCATTACTTTATTTTCAATATAAAAATCTGCCTGCTGGTAATATTTATATATATGCATATAGGCATAAATTTTATTTAATAAGTACATGAGTATTTTCCCAGTTTTACTGAGATATAATTGACATGTAACACTGTTTAACACATACAACAAAGTGATTTAATATATGTATATATTGTGAAATGATTACCACAGTAAGTTTAGTTAACCATCCCTCACCTCACCTAACTACCATTTTTTTTCCTTATGAGAACTTTTAGCAATTTTCAAATATACAATACAGTATTGTTAACTATAGTTACCATGCTGGATATTACATCTCCAGAACTTATTTATCTTATAATTGGAAGTACCTTTCACCCAATCCCTAAGTTTGTGATCTGACAGTCACAAATCTGATTTTGTTTCTATGAGTTTGACTTTTTTTTTTTGACTCTACATAGAAGTAAGATCATACAGTATTTGTCTTTTTGTGTCTGACTTACTTAGTGCAGTGACCTCAAGGTCCATCCATGTTGTTGCAAATGGCAGGATTTCCCATTTTTTATGGCTAAATAATATTTCATTGTGTATGTATTATAATCCAATTAATTTTAGTAGTATTAAAATTATTTATATACCTTAGTACCAGAATAAATTTGTGGAATCAAGTAATATTGTATTACTCTCTTGAAAATGTTAAGCTCGAATAATTCTAGAAACATTCCTAATAGACACTGCAGGCTAACCATGGAAATAAAATTAAATTAACCTCTTAAAACATTTCCAAACCTGTAGATATCAACATAACATTACCTTTGGTTACTTTGATTTTATACCATGTTGAAATATTATCTAGTTAGATATAAGCAGTTTCATTCAAAAATTAATATATACCTTTGATTAGCTCTGTAGGAAAAGATCTTTACCTTTATTCAAAGGTTACTACAAAGCTTACAAAGCATAATGAGTTACTAAACATCTTATAACTCAGGTGTTACGAACATTCTTGAATATTTTTAAAATATTGACCAGCATAAGAAATTATATAGTTAACAGTGCTATCAAAAACAGGTACATATGGAAAACGTGAACCCTAGAATTTCTATATCGTTCTTTTTTATAGTCTCTGTTTCATTGTTGAGATTACTTTGTTTGTTAAGTCATTGTCATATTTTCCTTTTACTCTTCTGAACGTGGTTTCTTTGAATTCTTTGAACATTTTTATAATAGCTGATTTGAGGTCTTTGCTAAATACAACATTTGGGCTCACTCAGAATCTATTTACTGCTCTTTTTCTTGAATATGGACTACACTTTCCTGTTTTTCTCTGCATGTCTCATAATTTTTTGTTGAAAACTGTCCAGTATATTTTTGAAGTTATAGAAACTCTTGTTTTGGATTTTTCCCCAAGGAGGGTGGCGATGGTGGTGGTGGTTTTTAGTAATCTCCCTGCACTTAATCTGTGGAGTCTGTTTCCCTGGTAGTTTGTACATTACTATTATTTTTATTTTTTTAGGCTGGTTTCCTACAGTTTGTACTTGTGTCTGCACAGATTAGGGGTCAATGATAGGTCAGAGGTTGTGCTCAAACACCTCTCCAGCCTGTAAGGCTCCCACCCTCTGCCAGTGGATGTGTGTTGATTTGGGAGTACATTTAAAATTCAGGCAGTTTCCAAGTCTGCCTCACTTTTTGCTTTCCATCAGGCCCTCGTGGGTCTCCCGTGCATGTTCATTTAGCCTCCCAATCAACCAAGGCTATGTGGAAAGCTTATTTAGCCCTTCTGTGCCTCTTTCATTTCCAGGATATTTCTGGAATTTCTAAATTTCTGACCAGTCTTCCAGTCTACAGCTCTGGCCAACCAAAACTGCAGCCTGAAGCTGGCATAGCTGCTGACTTGCCCTGTTTGTTTCTTACCATTTTGTTACTTTTACTGACATTGTTCTGTGGGTTTTTCACCCTCTGCTCCAAATCCTGTTAACCCCTTCCAGCAGGGAATTTGCTGTTTCTCACAGCCAGCCCTGTCCTCAAAGAACTTCCATACCAACTGAGCAAAGGGCGGGGATGATGAGAGTGGCTTCAGGCAAAGACACCACAGATCCCCACTGTTGTTAGCTAAGATTTAGCTGGTTTTCATGAATGAACACTTTGCAACGTGTTTGCCTAGGTTTGAGCCCTGAAATGGTTGTGTTTGATGATTGTGTTCTTTGTTATAGTTGTTTACTGAGGAGTGGATTTGCCACCAGCCTCTCCCCTGCCATAGTCAAGAAATTTCAGTCTCTGTTTTAATTTTAAAGGAGAAAAAGTAGTTTTAAGTATTTGAAGGAAATATGATTGTTATAGGTCAGGACTTACTTAGTATTGAAATTAAGCATTGAAACATCTTAGCCTAGGATGGCTAGGTTTAGATTTTCTTCATTCTAGAAACTACTTTGTATAGCATTTGGCCCCAACATGTGTATGTAGACTTATCCCTCCCACTCCTCCTACCATTATTGCAGCCCATATTCTAGTCTTATGGAACTGTTTAAATTCCCCTAGTGGCACATGCATGTTCTCACTTTCTGGCATTTGCAAGTACAATATATCCTCTTTCTGATCAACTGTTGCTGTATTATATTAGGCTATATTTGAAGCATCTTCCCTTCCAGAACTTAACTTGAACTTCTCAAAAGAATTGGTACTCTGGTACCAATATCAAACTTTTAATATCTCTATTACAGTACTTATCATGTTGTATTAAAATCAGTATTTTATATTTTCCTGACTGCAGATGAAATAAGATAACAGTATGAAAAATTTGCATGTAGAGAAGATTATAGGTGTAGAAAAATTATTACTCAATCCTGGTTACATTTAGGTGTATTTCTTTCCAGTCTTTTTAATAGGCACTGTTTTCTTACACAATAGAGACCATGCAGTATAAAAAATTTTGTGTAAACTGCTCTTCCTGTGCTATTAAAACACTCATTCTGCATTATATTTTATCATAAATATCTACCACTTTATGTGTCTAAATATAAAGTGATACTCATACAAAATAATAATCAATTTTTCCAAAGAGAATTTCTCGCTCTCTTACACATACACACTTCTAGAGAGGTAGATGAAATAGTCAAAGGTCTGATGTTTACTCTCTTTATTTGTAGATATTATTATTTAGGAAGATATGTATTTGTTACTATCTAAATCTGTTTGACTTCCGACTTTGGATAGCAAGTGTAGCTAGCAAGGGTTATCTTTTTCCCAGTGTTATCACAAAATCAAGTCATTTTGATTTCCGAGTTCAGATAGTGATGGCTCACATAGCAAAAATACCTTGGGTTTTTTTAACTTACATTTCATGAAAACCAAAAATTTATTACTACTAGAGTCACTTTTTTTTTCTTCTAACTTTATTGAGATATAATTGACATATAACGTTGTGTAAGTTTAAGGTTACGATGTAATGATTTTATACATGCATATGTTACAAACTGATTACAACAATAAGGTTAGTTAATACAGCAGTTACTTCACATAGTTAGAATTCTGTGTGTGTTTGTGAGGAGAGAACTTTTAAAATCTCTCTTAGACAACATTCAAATATAAAATACAGTATTGTTAACTATATTCACGTACAGAACATTACCTTACATTACATCCCCAGAAACTGATTCCTCTTATAAGTGGAAATTTGTACCCTTTGGCCACCTTTACCATTTTCTCCCCCTCCACCTCCTGCCGCTGACAATCTGCTCTCTGTTTCTATGAGTTCGGTTTTTATAGATTCCACATTTAAGTGGGATCATAAGTGTTTTTCTCTGTCTGACTTATTTCCCTAAGCGTAATGCCCTCAAGTTATATCCACGTTGTTGCATATGGCAGAATTTCCTTCTTTTATGGCTGAATAACATTCCAGTGTGTGTGTGTGTGTGTGTGTGTGTGTATATCACATTTTCTTTCTTAAACACCTTTATTGGAGTATAATTGCTTTACAATGATGTGTTAGTTTCTGCTTTAGAACAAAGTGAATCAGTTATACATATACATATGTTCCCATATCTCTTCCCTCTTGCCTCTCCTTCCCTCCCACTCTCCCTATCGCACCCCTCTAGGTGGTCACAAAGCACCCAGCTGATCTCCCTGTGCTATGCGGCTGCTTCCCACTAGCTATCTATTTTACCTTTGGTAGTGTATATATGTCCATGCCACTCTCTCACTTTGTCACAGCTTACCCTTCCCCCTCCCCATATCCTCAAGTCCATTCTCTAGTAGGTCTGTGTATTTATTCCCATCTTAGCCCTAGGTTCTTCATGACTTTTTTTTTCTTTTCTTAGATTCCATATATATGTGTTAGCATACGGTGTTTGTTTTTCTCTTTCTGACTTATTTCACTCTGTATGACAGACTTTAGGTCCATCCACCTCACTACAAATAACTCAATTTCGTTTCGTTTTATGTCCAAGTAATATTCCATTGTATATATGTGCCACATCTTCTTCATCCATTCATCTGTTGATGGATACTTAGGTTGCTTCCATGTCCTGGCTATTGTAAATAGAGCTGCAATGAACATTTTGGTACATGACTCTTTGAATTATGGTTTTCTCAGGGTATATGCCCAGTAGTGGGATTTCTGGGTCGTATGGTAGTTCTATTTTTAGTTTTTAAAGGAACCTCCATACTGTTCTCCATAGTGGCTGTATCAAGTGACATTCTCACCAACAGTGCAAGAAGGTTCCCTTTTCTCCACACCCTCTCCAGCATTTATTGTTTGTAGATTTTTTGATGATGGCCATTCTGACCGGTGTGAGATGATATCTCATTGTAGTTTTCATTCGCATTTCTCTAATGATTAATGATGTTGAGCATTCTTCCATGTGTTTGTTGGCAGTCTGTATATCTTCTTTGGAGAAATGTCTATTTAGGTCTTCTGCCCATTTTTGGATTGGGTTGATTGTTTTTTTCATAGTGAGCTGCATGAGCTGCTTGTAAATTTTGCAGATGAATCCTTTGTCAGTTGCTTCATTTGCAAATATTTTCTTCCATTCTGAGGTTTGTCTTGTTCATGGTTTCCTTTGCTGTGCAAAAGCTTTTAAGTTTCATTAGGTTGCATTTGTTTATTTTTGTTTTCATTTCCATTTCTCTAGGAGGTGGGTCAAAAAGGATCTGGCTGTGATTGATGTCATAGAGTGTTCTGCCTATGCTTTCCTCTAAGAGTTTGATAGTTTCTGGCCTTACATTTAGGTCTTTAATCCATTTTGACTTTATCTTTGTGCATGGTGTTAGGGAGTGATCTAATTTCATACTTTTACATGTAGCTGTCCAGTTGTCCCAGCACCACTTATTGAAAAGGCTGTCTTTTCTCCACTGTATATTCTTGCCTCCTTTATCAAAGATAAGGTGACCATATGTGCATGGGTTTATCTCTGAACTTTCTATCCTGTACCATTGATCTATATTTCTGTTTTTGTGCCAGTTCCATACTGTCTTGATTACTGTAGCTTTGTAGTATAGTCTGAAGTCAGGGAGCCTGATTCCTCCAGCTCCGTTTTTCGTTCTCAAGATTGCTTTGGCTATTCGGGGTCTTTTGTGTTTCCACAAAAATTGTGAAATTTTCTGTTCTAGTTCTGTGAAAAATACCAGTGGTAGTTTGATAGGGATTGCATTGAATCTGTAGATTGCTTTGGGTAGGAGAGTCATTTTCACAATGTTGATTCTTCCAGTCCAAGAACATGGTATATCTCTCCATCTATTTGTATCATCTTTAATTTCTTTCATCAGTGTCTTACAATTTTCTGCATAGAGGTCTTTTGTCTCCTTAGGTAGGTTTATTCCTAGATATTCTTTTGTTGCAATGGTAAATGGGAGTGTTTTCTTAATTTCACTTTCAGATTGTTCATCATTAGTGTATAGGAATGCCAGAGATTTCTGTGCATTAATTTTGTATCCTGCTACTTTACCAAATTCATTGATTAGCTCTAGTAGTTTTCTGGTAGCATCTTTAGGATTCTCTGTGTATAGTATCATGTCATCTGCAAACAGTGACAGCTTTACTTCTTTTCCAATTTGGATTCCTTTTATTTCTTTTACTTCTCTGATTGCTGTGGCTAAAACTTCCAAAACTGTGTTGAATAAGAGTGGTGAGAGTGGGCAACCTTGTCTTCCTCCTGATCTTAGTGGAAATGGTTTCAGTTTTTCACCAGTGAGGACGATGTTGGCTGTGGGTTTGTCATATATGGGCTTTATTATGTTGAGGAAGGTTCCCTCTGTGCCTACTTTCTGGAGGATTTTTATCATAAATGGGTGTTGAATTTTGTCAAAAGCTTTCTCTGCATCTATTGAGATGATCATATGGTTTTTCTCCTTTAGTTTGTTAATATGGTTTATCACATTGATTGCTTTGCGTATATTGAAGAATCCTTGCATTCCTGGGATAACCCCCACTTGATCATGGTGTATGATCCTTTTAATGTGCTGTTGGATACTGTTTGCTAATACTTTGTTGAGGATTTTCGCATCTATGTTCATCAGTGATATTGGCCTGTAGTTTTCTTTCGTTGTGACATCTTTGTCTGGTTTTGGTATCAGGGTGATGGTGGCCTCGTAGAATGAGTTTGGGAGTGTTCCTCCCTCTGCTATATTTTGGAAGAGTTTGAGAAGGATAGGTGTTAGCTCTTCTCTAAATGTTTGATAGAATTCGCCTGTGAAGCCATCTGGTCCTGGGCTTTTGTTTGTTGGAAGATTTTTAATCACAGTTTCAATTTCAGGGCTTGAGATTGGCCTCTTCATATTTCTGCTTCTTCCTCTTTCAGTCTCAGCAGGTTGTGCATTTCTAAGAATTTGTCCATTTCTTCCAGGTTGTCCATTTTCTTGGCATAGAGTTGCTTGTAGTAATCTCGTGATCTTTTGTATTTCTGCAGTGTCAGTTGTTACTTCTCCTTTTTCATTTCTAATTCTGTTGATTTGAGTCTTCTCCCTTTTTTCTTGATGAGTCTGGCTAATGGTTTATCAATTTTGTTTATCTTCTCAAAGAACCAGCTTTTAGTTTTATTGATCTTTGCTATTGTTTCCTTCATTTCTTTTTCATTTATTTCTGATCTGTTTTTTATGATTCCTTCTGCTAACTTTGGGGGTTTTTTGCTTTTCTTTCTCTAATTGCTTTAGGTGCAAGGTTAGGTTGTTTATTCGAGATGTTTCCTATTTCTTAAGGTAGGATTTTATTGCTATAAACTTCCCTCTTAGAACTGCTTTTGCTGCATCCCATAGGTTTTGGGTCGTCGTGTCTCCATTGTCATTTGTTTCTAGGTATTTTTTTATATCATCTTTGATTTCTTCAGTGATCACTTGGTTAATAAGTAGTATATTGTTTAGCCTCCATGTGTTTGTATTTTTTACAGATCTTTTCCTGTAATTGAAATCTAGTCTCATAGCGTTGTGGTCCGCAAAGATATTTGATACGATTACAATTTTCTTAAATTTAGCAAGGCTTGATTTGTGACCCAAGATACGATCTATCTTGAAGAATGTTCCATGAGCACTTGAGTAGAATAGGTATTCTGTTGTTTTTGGATGGAATGTCCTCTAAATGTCAATTAAGTCCGTCTTGTTTAATGTATCACTTAAAGCTTGTGTTTCCTTATTTATTTTCATTATGGATGATCGTCCATTGGTGAAAGAGGGTGTTAAAGTCCCCTACTACGATTGTGTTACTGTCAATTTCCCCTTTTATGGCTGTTAGTATTTGCCTTATGTATTGAGGTGCTCCTATGTTGGGTGAGTGAATATTTACAATTGTTATATCTTCTTCTTGCATCGATCCCTTGATCATTATGTAGTGTCCTTCTTTGTCTCTTGTAATAGTCTTTATTTTAAAGTCTATTTTGTCTGATATGAGAGTTGCTACTCCAGCTTTCTTTTGATTTCCATTTGCATGGAATATCTTTTTCCATCCCCTCACTTTCAGTCTGTGTGGGTCTCTTGTAGACAGCATATATATGCGTCTTAGTTTTGTATCCATTCAGCGAGTCTTTGTCTTTTGGTGGGAGCATTTAATCCATTTACATTTAAGGTAGTTATCGATATGTATGTTCCTATGACCATTTTCTTAATTGTTTTGGTTTTGTTATTGTAGGTCTTTTCCTTCTCTTGCGTTTCTTGCCTAGAGAAGTTCCTTTAGCATTTGTTGTAAAGCTGGTTTGGTGGTGCTGAACTCTCTCAGCTTTTGCTTGTCTGTAAAGGTTTTAATTTCTCCATCAAATCTGAATGAGATCCTTGCTGGGTAGAGTAATCTTGGTTGTAGGTTTTTCTCCTTCATCACTTTAAATATGTCCTGCCAGTCCCTTCTGGCTTGCAGAGTTTCTGCTGAAAGATCAGCTGTTAACCTTATGGGGATTCCCTTGTGTGTTATTTGTTGTTTTTCCCTTGCTGCTTTTCATATGTTCTCTTTGTATTTAGTTTTTGATAATTTGATTAATATGTGTCTTAGCGTGTTTCTCCTTGTATTATCCTGTATGGGACTCTCTGTGCTTCCTGGACTTGATTAACTCTTTCCTTTCCCATATTAGGGAAGTTTTCAACTATAACCTCTTCAAATATTTTCTCAGACCCTTTCTTTTTCTCTTCTTTTGGGACCCCTATAATTTGAATGTTGGTGCATTTAATGTTGTCCCAGAGGTCTCTGATACTGTCCTCAGTTCTTTTCATTCTTTGTTCTTTATTCTGCTCTGCAGTAGTTATTTCCACTATTTCATCTTCCAGGTCACTTATCCATTCTTCTGCCTCAGTTATTCTGCTATTGATCCCTTCTAGAGAATTTTTAATTTCATTTATGGTGTTGGTCATCATTGTTTGTTTGCTCTTTAGTTCTTCTAGGTCATTGTTAAACGTTTCTTGTATTTTCTGTATTCTATTTCCAAGATTTTGGATCATCTTTACTATCATTATTCTGAATTCTTTTTCAGGTAGACTGCCTATTTCCTCTTTAGAGTCACTTTTTAAAGTCATCTATAGCTCAGAATTGAGATGTGACACTTTTTGAATCTGTATATAATGTGATTGATGGAAATTTTATCCCAAGCCCCAATTACTACCAATCCTTCTAATACTAAGATAGCTGTGTCCCAACCCTCCTTCTTGTTGTACATATATACTTGTAAATGATACAAAATAAGTACTTTGCTTCCTTTTAAAAAGTATTATTTTTTCAAAATGTTTACCAAATAGGCCATATTCTGGGCCATAAAACACACCTTAACAAATTTAGAAAGATTTGAGTTATATAAAGTATTCTCTCAGACCACAATAGAATTAAAATATAAACCAATAACAAAGAGAACTGGAAAATCCCAAAATATTTATTGATTATCTAATTAGCATGTGGGTCAAACAAGAAGTCTCAGGAGAAATTTTAAAGTACTTTGCACTGATTGCACTAAATGAAAATGAATCTTATTAAAATTGAAGATATGTAGTGAAAGCATGCTTAGAGGGAAATTTTTAACATTGAAAGTATATATTAGAAAAGAAGAAAAATGTAAAATCAGTAATCTAAACTTCTACCTTAGGAAACTAGAAAAACAAGAGCAAGTTAGATCCAAAATAATCAGAGAAAAAGAAATAATAAAGATCAGAGCAGAAATTAATGAAATTGAAAACAGGAAAGCCATAGAGAAAATCAGTGAAACTAAAAGTTGGTGTTTGAAGGTCAATAAAATTGATAAACCTCTGGTCAAGCTAACCAAAAAAAAAGACAAATTACTAATATTAGAAATTAAAGAAGGGCCATCACTACTGATCTCATTGACAATAAAAGGATAATATAGGCATATTATAAATAACTCTATGCCCACAAATTTGATAACTTAGATGAAATTCCTTGAAGGACACAATCTACCAAAACTCACACAAAGAGAAATAGATCATCTGAATAGGTTTTTATTAATTAAAGAAGTTAAAGCAATAATGAATAGTCTTCCAAAAGAGAAAGCATCAGGCCTAGTTGGTTGTACTGGTGATATCTACCATTTAAGGAAAAAGAGACCAATTCTCTACAGTCTGTTCCACAATATAGAATTAGAGGGAACACTTCTGAATTCATTCTGTGAGGCCAGCAGAATGTAATTTAAGATGTTAAACCAGTCTTCCCATTTCCCAATCTAAAGTAAAAAGGAAAATTTTTAAATAAAAGAAAATCATATGAAATCAGAAAAATAAAATTCATTCTGTGATGTTCTAGTACTTGCCATGGTAGAAACATGGCATACATGGCTTTCATAATACTTTCCAAAATCCATGATAAATGTAGGTAGTTGGTCATTGGATCTTTCCTACAGAGCCTGGACTTGCCTCAGAATCCCTTTTACACAGCACTCTAAGAAGCTGTTTCCAATTAATCAGTCAATATAAGAGAAGAAACTCATCATCTGCCATTTATGTCCATTACTGTTGTTACAAATAGAACACACAGTTTTGACTCTAAGTTTCTTAGCATCTAAGCCAAGGCTTCGAATAGTATCATTTCATTATTTCTTTTTTTTTTAAGGATTGTCTGTTCATGTCATTTGCTCTCTTAAGTTTTATGATCTTAAGTCTGTCAATTTGTATGAGCTCTTTAGTACTCAGGATATTACTGGACATTTATAGTGATTTGAGTGGGGGCTTAACACATGCTTCATGGGTAAAAGAACAGACAGACAGATGGACGGATGGATGGAAGGAAATGAAAGAAGGAAAGACATATTTAGGACAGTAGAATCAGGTTTTTCTAATCATCTACTTGAGATTTAGTTAATTGGTAGAGAAAGGGGGAAGGAAGAGGTGGCACTGAGCAAAAGGAAAGACTATTTATTAGATGGTCACTGCCAATCCAAGAGTCTTATGGACTTTACCTGCATACTGCCTTAGGATGTAAGATATTGGACATATTCTTAAAAGACTTGTGACAGAAAGAGAATATAATACATGATGATAGGTAATATCTAATAAAGAGGACCTAATTTGACATATTAATGCTGGTTTTGAGAGTTTGGTTTATAATAATTAAATAGTGGTTTTGAATACCATTTTAGTGTTCTTTTTTTTCAAAGTTTTAGTTAGCAGTTGATTTTTATTCAGTTTTTAGCATTCTTCGTATTTTCTTTGGCTTTTAACGTTGAAGGTTATCCTAGTAAGTAAAAGATATTACGGTAGTAAAGGAGGAAGTTAAATGTCTTTTGAACATAATACAGTATATAAATGAAAAATTTGTTTCAGTAGTGCTTTTCAGGTGTTTTGCTCTTAGTTTGAAATGCATTACATATTAATCAAAGCATATATACAAATATAAATTTGAACCTGAGAGTAAAATTTTTCATTTATTTCACTGAAACACTAAATGGATAAAATTGTGATTACAAGTATCAAATATGGAGTTTTAGAAATATTAAGATATTAAGTCCCACTTCCCTGGTGGCGCAGTGGTTAAGAATCCACCTGCCAGTGCAGGGGACACAGGTTCGAGTCCCAGTCTAGGATGATCCCACATGCCGCAGAGCAACTAAGCCCGTGCGCCACAACTACTGGGCCTGCGCTCTAGAGCCTGCAAGCCACAACTACTGAAGCCCATGTGCCACAACTACTGAAGCCTGTGTGCCTAAATCCCATGCTCTACAACAAGAGAAGCCACTGCAATGAGAAACCCATGCACCGCAACGAACGTAGCCCCCACTCGCTGCAACTAGAGAAGAGCCTGCGCACAGCAATGAAGACCCAACGCAGACATACATACATACATACATACATAACTAAATAAATAAAATTTTAAAAAAAGAGACAGACATGGTGGCTGATGCCTTTTGTTAAAAAAAGAAAAGATATTAAGTCCCATTTAAAGCCATGTATAATATTTTAAAGCTATTTCTACAGAAACAATGTATTAATTACCAATTCAAAATGTAAAGTTTTCCTCCATAGGTTTTCTTCATTTAAAAAATATATATATATTGGAGATTATGAATAAGCTGAATGCTAATAATCCGTGCTTATCAGTTGCTCCTTTTTAAAACGTTAGATAGTTCCTTTCCCAATTTTAACACTGGCTCAGAGAATAACCTTGGGAAAATATCTAACATTCCTGAGTCTCCCTTTATTTATAAAAATAAAATAATGCTGTATAGTCATCTGTTAAAAAAAAATAGGAAGAACTACGTATAAAGACCCCAACGGTCTGAGCTTTCAGATAATGACCCAAAGTACTAGATGTTGGGAATGAAAGTAGTGATGATTATATAGGTTCAAAGCATCATTTGGGTAACAATAGCACAAGGGGCAAATTGTCATAAGAAGAATACCGTGATCCAGCCCTCTATATCTGACTGTATATATAAAGGAAAATAATGACCAAAAAATATTTTCTACGAAAAATTCTGTTTGGAGGCATTCTGTTATTTATTTAATTTTTGGCTGTGTTGGGTCTTCATTGCTGCGCAGCGGCTTTGTCTAGTCGCGGTGAGTGGGGGCTAATTTTCGTTGCAGTGCACAGGCTTCTCATTGCGGTGGCTTCTCTTGTTGCAGAGCACGGGCTCTAGGCATGTGGGCTCAGTAGTTGTGGCTTGCGGGCTGTAGAGCGCAGGCTCAGTAGTTGTGGCTCATGGGCTTAGTTGCTCCATGGCATGTGGGATCTTCCTGGACCGCGGCTTGAACCCGTGTCCCCTGCATTGGCAGATGGATTCTTAACCACTGCGCCACCAGGGAAGTCCCTGTTTGGAGGAATTCTTAAAGTAAATATGCTTCCTTAGTAAGATTTAAAGCATTCCCCCCAAATTCTGTTAACTTCAGTTTATAGGATTTTTATTATAGTTCTGTATATTATGTCCTCAACAGATAGTAAATTAAAGATTTACTATCTAAAACAAGTTGTTTATTATTTTGGTAACTGGAGTTGAATCTAATTTGATCTAATAAAAAATATAAAGCTAATTAGACTTACATGAAATTATAGAAGTATAATTTAGGAAATAGAGTCTTTGGTGTTTTAACTAACAAATTACCGTTTTCTAGTGAGTTACCTAAAGCCTAATAAAACTCATCCTGAAACAAATATCAATGAATGTTATTCATTTTATGGGGGTGGTAGAGGCATGTGCTCTAGTACCTATTTTATGAGTCTTAATGGTAATTTAGTGGTTATTAACAATCAACTTATGTATTCTTCTCCTTATGACTGCAGTGTTATCTTTAAAAAATAAATGTCTTCATCTTAATACATGTGCTGTAAGGACATGTCCTTTTATCAGTACATTTCTTGTCATTTCTTAATAGCAGTACATCCCCTTTCTTTGCCTCTTAAATGCTGGTCCTGTGCTCTCTACTCTTCATTTTCATATCCTCTCATGGCAGCTTAATTTACTTCCATAGTTTTGGTTACCACGTATATGCTGGTGATACCAAATCTGTATTTCCAGTTCAGAGCTCTGATCTGAGCTTCATATATCTAGGTGCCTACTAAACTCTGTTTGCGTTTGTGCCTGTGAGATACCCTTGTATCATGAGCAAGCTAATATTCTCCCCTTTCCTACACTCTGAATCACCCAAATTTGTTCCTCTTCCAATGTTCCCTGTTTCATTAAACGCATCTGTATGCCCAAGCTAGAAACTTAAAGATTTTATCTTGACTCCTTCCCTGTCTCACTTCCCACATCCAGTTAATCACCAAGTCCTATTATCATTTCTAAGTTCTCAATATCACTTCAGTCAGTCTACATCTCTCTGTCCTCTTCTCCCACCAGGGCAATTACAATAGACTTCTATTTCCAGTCTTACTGCAATTCATTCTCCACAGTTCATCCTGAGAATTTTTTTCTGAAACATAAACCTGATAATGCCAGCTCTCTTGCCTAAAACTGTTCAGGGATTTTCTTTTGCTTTTCAGATAAAATGCAGGCTCCTTAACATAACATAGAAAATCCTTCATTATTGAGCTCGGCATCCCTCATTTCCTCAGTACCTTTTCTTTTCAACTATATGACCTAATAATACTGATGTTTCTTTAATTCATGTAGAACTCCAGCTTCGGCCTGGTGTTTTTCCTTCTGCCCAGAGCATCCTCTCACAACCCATCATTCAACCCCTTTACCTGGATAATTTCCTGTTAATCCTTACATATAGTCTTATTCAACACTCTGAGAAGGAACTTCCTTTACTCCTAGATTTGGTGTCATCAACAAGGCTACCAGAATCCTCTAACATAGCAGATTTCAAAGTGTGATCCATGGATCTCTAGGAGTCTCTGAGGCCCTTTTGGGGAGGTCTGTGAGTTCACAGTATTTCCATGTTAATATTAAAATATTATTTGCCTTTTTTACCATGTTGCTATTTGTACTGATAGTTCAGAAGCAATGGTGGATAAAGTTGCTGACATCTTAGCACAAATCAAGGCAGTGAAACCAAATTATATTAATAGTCGTATTCTTCGCCATGAACCCACAATTTAAAAAAAAAGTCCAGTTTCAACTTGATTGTTGGTGATGAAGCAATAAAAATTATAAATTGTATTAAACTTAACTATTGAGTAATTGTCTTTTTAATGTCATGTGATGAAATGGGAAATACACAAAAAGCACACTAAAGCATGATGGCATAATTATCCAGCTATTATCTGTTTAGCTAGACAACAGAGATCTGCAAAAAAAATGTAAAACAGTGTCACTTTTCTCATTAAGTTTTTGTTTGGAAAATATAATTTTCTCCAAAAATGCTATTTATAAAGTTAGCCTGTGATGATTTTATTATTGCCATTTTTATGAATAAATTTTTAAAAATTTACTCAGCTATAATTTTTATACAGTAAATGTCAATTGATATAACCCACATAAACAAAAGTTCTTTGATGTCTTCAGTAACTTTTAAGAGTAGAAGGGTATTCTGAAACCAAAAAGTTTGAAAACCCCTGCTCTAACTCATTGTATTTTCCTTATTCTGTTTATGGTTTGTCTTTCCTCTTAGACCACATTGTAAACCCCGTGAAGATAAGGTCCATGTCTGCCTTGTGGGTAACTCAGCTCCTAGCATAGTGCCAACACATACAAGGTCCCCAATAGATACTTGTTAAATTACTGAATTCAACAGCATGTGTTTATTATTATCTTGCATATTGTTGAAATGTGAGTCTAGAGCTAGGAAAAAAATTTTAAAAATCAGAAAGTAGATATAGAAGTATCATCTGCATTTGGGGATTATTTTGATTGTTGGAAGTACATGATATCATCTGGATATACAGAATATCACCTGAATCATTCTGGAGAAAAATTGTAAAGTAGAAAGAGAGAAGGAAAGAGAGAAACCTTAATTATGGAACTTTAGGGAATGCTTGTGTATAACAGGAATGAAAAGGAAGGTATAATGAATGTAAGAGTTAGGAGGATAATCATTAATTGGATACAGATTGAGAGGATGTTCTTCGGGTGGGGGGGCTTTATAGAGTAATGATCCTCTAAAGAGAAGCATGATAGCAAGTGAAAAGGTTAAGATAGGATAATGTCTTTAGGGAAATTCAGGAGTTCTCCCCAAGTGACTACAACACACACATTATTTTGTACTTGTAAGTCTATAGAGTAAATTTTTTTATTATCTTGAATCATCTAAATAAGAATTTAACTGGATTTATTTTTAATGCTAATACAACAGCATTAACTAAATTAGAGGATGGAGATATACAAGCAACTGGCTAAAGTCAAGGAACAGAGGATGTATGTAAATGTATAGAACTGAGTGGGTTGAACAGTAAATTGTGTTGTTTGTGCTGCAACTTTAAATCATCACCTCCTCCTTATCCCTAGGAGAATCACTTTCTTAATAAAAATCTCCTGTTTAGTACTTCTCCAAAAGAAATGCTTTATTTACTTGAAAGCTTTGTTCTTATCCCCCGCCTCATTTGTAGGTAAGTCTTTCTGGTCCGTAATTTTTAAAATCATTCATTACACTCAGAGAATGGATTTTCTATTAGTTAGTGCTATCTTTCCTAGTTAACTAGGATAACTTGGTTTTTTGGTATTGAACCTTAGAAAACATTCACTAATTTTATATGGAGTATTCGAGAGTGATGGTACTTATGTTTTCTTTGACATTTTTTTTCTTCAGTCACTTGCCTTTTGATAAATATAACTCAATCTTTGTCACAGCATTTTGATATGAAAGTGTCAAAATATTGCTGTGATAACTGTCATGGTTAAGGATAGTACTCTACAGATTTTATAAAGCTCTTCTGAGATCTAGTACTTAGGCCTAGACAGGATCTATAGTTTGAGATCTATAGTGAAGAATAGTTAGTGTCTGGCTTTCTAAACCTTCAACCATGAAGCTTGTGGGAAAGCTGCTATTTAGAGATAAAATAGGAACTGAAACTCTGTAAACAATAAACAGCCGCCTTCCTGGGTTTCAGCCCACTCCCTCCTGACCTCTTCTGTTTCACCAGGCAGCAGCAAGTAGTTCATAGCTTTCCTTCCTTGATTCTCACCCGATAGTTTTCCTTCCTTGATTCTCGACCGTTCTCTGTGCTTCACTTGGCCCATGGAGACTGCCTACTTGCGGATCTGCCAAAGTCAGAGCTGGAGTCTTTAGATTAGTCACAGTGTTGCACAGAATTCTGAAATGTTTCCCTGCACCAAATTTAATAACACATTGTTACTAAGTTTATTCTTACTATACTGGTAATAGCCAAATTAGTGATACTGAGTAACTGTATATGGAGGAGTGAATAGACACTTCAGTTCCCAAATCATATATTATTTATGACTCTTTTTTGAAGTGGTGATCCTCATGTAGTACTATATATTTATTATATTGTGTGTATTTCCCATTCTCACTCAGTTCAGCTCTACTTATAGAAAGCCATATGAAAATAATTCATGATGTTTTATTTATACAGCACTTACCTAAATTAGATTCCTGCTGTGTAAGTTTAAGGACAGTAAGTTTGCCTTACCACTGTATCATCAGTACCTACAGAATACCTGGCATACAATAAGTACTCAGTATATATTTGAATAAATGAAAGAAAAATGGAAACAATTGAGTAATCTAATATAGAAAGTATGAGCATAATTGCTTTACTTCTGGAGAATATTTTAAAATTAAGAATGTGGCCTTAAGAACATGACCAGACATGAAATGTGAATCTGAGGTGGAAGCCTTCTGTGAAATATGTAAGTTGTTAAAGAACCTTAGCCAGCTGGATTCTTTTCTACCTCAGTTTTCCAAAGCAGTGGTTTTTAGCCTTCAAAGAAACAATGTTACCTGTGTTAATTTTTATCTACGCCAACAGTGATAGAGGTCACAGCCTACAACTTAAACTATAAATATGAGTGTAGAGTAGTAAGGTATTTCAGAATGACATTGTCTACCTCACTCAATCTCTAAGCCTTTAGGCAATGTTTATGTCTATTTCCGTGTAAGAGGAAAAGCCTATTCCTCCCAAGATCTCTGTACTGTTATGGATTAACTCTAGATTGAATACATATTCTCAAAGGTAGAAACAATTTTGAAAACCTGGGAAAGTCTGTATGTTTGAGAGAATTCACAGTAAATTAATCTAAGTAAAATAATCTACTCTATCATAAAATCACAAGAGAACTTGTGTCTGTGTCTAAAGGCCAGGTTTTCTTTAGGCTTTAGTAGTAGTTGAGAACTTTAAAAAAGGGTTAGAAAATTCTAAAAGAATTAAGTTATTCACTTTAGTAACTGGCCCAAGGGGCATTATAATCTTCCTAACCATTATAATTTTCCAGACCATGTACTAGTGTATAAAGCATCATGAGGACAGATGATCAAACTCTGTTATTCTCTGCTATAATTTGGGGGCTTAACACAGTAACCTTGCACATAAAGGAACACACTAAATCGGTGAATGAATGAATTCTGTTAGAAGGGACTATAAAATTAATTTTAACCAAAACCCCAAATAGTGCAAATCTCATGATTAAGTTAACTGTGACTTTAGAAAAAGATGACTTAATCAAGGTTAGAAACAGGGAAAATCAGTAGTACCCTGTTTCCTTTATTTTCTTTTTATCCCTAGAATATCTTTGCAGTTCTGTATACCATTGAGTATGGTGATGTTGGCCCAAAGTATTTAGAGTAGGATGGAGCCATAAATACAACAGATTATGGGTGATCCCAAGGAGAAACAACAAAGGATTAAAATGTTAGAAGTAGACTAAGAAAAGGTTTTAAAAAGGGGGTGCAGATGTTGGGGGGTGTTGTGTGTGACACTTTATATCTTCAGAGAACATTGGTAATCTAATATCTCTACTATTTGGCTTCTTACCCTGGTTAATAAAAGACAGTATATCTAGTTTTAGCCGACTTATATTTAACCACCCTGAATAAAGATGAGATCAGTTCAAGTAATTGCCATGGAATTAGGCCTTCATACACAAAAATGAAGAAGAGGAAATAAAGGAGAGAGTTTTTCAAAGCGTAATAGATTAGAAACCTTAAGAAAACAGAAGAGTCAGTTTACATAATAACAAAATGTGACAGAGAAAAGACCAACTATCTTAAAGAAAAGCAACAAATAATTCTAGAAACAGGCAAATTTTTTGGAGGGGCAGAGTCTTATATATCTATAAAGATGATTAATGGTCATGATGAATACCTCCGATGTCCAGAAAAGATAATGTTCAAGTCATTTTTAAGAAGACAGGTAAGAATATATTAACTCTTAAAAGATTTCCATTACATATAAAATATATTGTCACTCAAGCACTAGATCCTTGCCTTTAAAGAATCATGCCCTATCACAAAATTTTGAGTTGTTAAAAAATACTGAAGTGTAGGTTACCAACAAATTGTTTATTTCATAAATAACAGGTGAGAAAGTTGAAATAAACAGTATTTTTAAAATTTATTTTATTTGAGAAAGTTGAAATAAACAGTATTTTTAAAATTTATTTTATTTATTTATTTTTGGCTGCATTGAGTCTTCGTTGCTACGCGCGGGCTTTCTCTAGTTGCAGTGAGCGGGGGCTACTCTTTGTTGTGGAACGCGGGCTTCTCATCACGGTGGCTTCTCTTGTTGCGGAGCACAGGCTCTAGGCCCACGGGCTCAGTAGTTGTGGCTTGCGGACTCTAGAGCGCAGGCTCAGTAGTTGTGGTGCATGGGCTTAGTTGCTCCGCTGCATGTGGGATCTTCCCAGACCAGGGCTCGAACCTGTGTCCCCTGCATTGGCAGGCGGATTCTTAACCACTGCGCCACCAGGGGAGCCCTAAACAGTATTTTAAAATATCACTTAGGACAAGGTCATGAGTGAATATAAATCTGCATTTCAATTAACTTTATAATTTTGAATTTTTCCAATTTCTTGCCAGATATGATTTAGTCTTTTTTTTTTTGCTTGCTTCAGTCTAGCTAAGAAATGTTTTTACTAGGAATCGAAGTGTCAGATCTGTTTTTTTTTTGTTTTGTTTGTAACTCCCTTGCGTTTCCATTTTTAGATTATCTTCAACCTTTAAGCTTCTTTTTTTCCTTTTTTTTTTTTTTGCGGTACGCGGGCCTCTCACTGTTGTGGCCTCTCCCGTTACGGAGCACAGGCTGTGGACGCACAGGCTCAGCAGCCATGGCTCACGGGCCTAACCGCTCCGCGGCATGTGGCTTCTTCCTGGACCGGGGCACGAACCTGTGTCCCCTGCATCGGCAGTCGGACTCTCAACCATTACACCACCAGGGAAGCCTCAACCTTTAAACTTCCTTGCCAGGAATCTTGATAAGCTAGTCTTTCATGAGGCTTAGTTTAATTAAAATCAATAATTCAGTCATCTATTGACTTACCTGGGAGCAAGGAAACTCAATATATTGTGGTATGCTGCTAGGGAACAAATAGCAGGGATATGCCACTGGTATTTCTCCGTGTTTGGAACTCCTTCTCATCTCTCAGGTAACCCTACACAAAAACAGGAAGCTTGACCACCAGATACAGGGATTCTTTTGGGGAGTGTGTATTAGTTAGTGTTTTCCAGAGGAATAGAACCAGTATAGTATGTGGGTGTGTGTAGAGGATCAGAGATTTAAGGAATTGGCTCACATGATTATAGGGACTGGCAGGTCCAAAATTGCAGGGCAGGAAAGCGGGCTAGAGACCCAGGGAAGTGGTAATGTTGCATCTTGAGTCTAAAAGTAGTCTGGAGGCAGAATTCCCTCTTCCTCATGTGACCTTAGTCTTTTTTCTGGTAAGGTTACTAATCCATTGATTAAGATGGGAAGATTATCTGGGTAGGCCTAATCTAATCACATGAGCCCTTAAAAACACAGAACTTTTTCCAAATGCAACAGAACAGGAGGGGAAAAGGAGGGTATCAGGGAGATTTGAAGCATAAGAAGGATTCAGTATGCTGTTGTTGGCTTTGAAAATGGGGTGGGCCATGAGCCATGGTATACAGGTGGCCTCTAGAAGCTGAGCAGACAGCCAGCAAGAAAACAGGGCTCTCAGTCCTACATCCACATGGAACTGGTTTCTGCCAACAGCCTGAATGAGCCTAGAAATGGATTCTTCCCTCACAAAACTCTTAAATGAGAGCCTAGGCCTGCTGAAACCTTGATTTCAGCTTTATTACACCCGGAGCAGAGTACCAGGCAAGCATACCGGAACTTCTAACCTATAGAATTAGGTTGTATTTTAAAGTTAGCTTTGTGGTAGTTTATTATATAGTAATAGAAAACTAATACATATGACTAACTTGTATTCAAAATGAAGAACTACATTTATAGTATATATTTCCATAGCATATTTATTTTATGCATGGACAACTGTTAATTTGTATCCAAACTGCTACTTCCTTCTATGCTAAACGTAGTGAGCATAATTGTTAAAAGCTCAGGCTGCTGAGTTAGACAGATTTTAATTCCACCTGAAATCACTTACTAGCATATGACCTTCCATGTGTTATTTAACTTCTCTAAGCCTCATTCCCCTCATCTATAAAATGAGAGTAGTAGTACCTACTCGTAAGAATTTTACATTGCCGATATAGTGACCATTGTTACATGATTACACTGATCACCATGATGGCAACACAAAGAATGTTGTCAATAAGAGCGTGAATCTGGGCATTCATGTGAAACCATGCTGAGATCTTTTCACTTAATTTTTTATACCCTTCTCTGATCTCTGTATATGGATTTTCTGGGTCATCCTTTCAGATTTTTTCAGATGTTTTGCTTAAAAACTAGATATCCATGCCTTTCTCATGAATCCCTATCTCGTCTCAAAAGTTTCCCAGAGAAGTTCTGTAAAATAAGTAATACATAATTTGAAAGGGAGTTTGTCAACAAAATAAATTTGGACATTAAAATTAAATTGAGTTTCTTAATTGTAGAGCTATTATATGGTTACGTGCCTGTAGCTCTTCAAAAAGAGACTATATTTTCCACATTCATTGACCTATTGACAAAGAAGCGACTTGCAAGACTATTTCGTGAAATGCACTTTGGGAAAAACTGTCCCTTCAGATATAAATCAACTCCATGAGCTAACTCTTGTTTTCTCTTTTCCTCTTAAAGCCTGACTTCATCTACTTAGTGCAGATTATTTAGCCTATAAACAACCTTTACTCACACACTTAATCTCCCTCCAATATATTTTTTGTTCTTTACTACCAAAATATGGAGGGGAAGCTGTTGTCTGGCTTTACACATTGCCATCAAAATCAATAATTGTTAGTGTCATTTCAGGGATTTGTGATACATATAGAAATGAAATGGATTATGTACAATGCTAAGAACGAGTTGCTAAATAAATGATAATAAACCAAGTCATCAGAGTCAGAAGTTTTCTATTTTAACTGGTTTTTTTGGCTGTTCCTTGAAGGAATGATTGAGACAAGAGGATAGGTGGAACTAAGGATTTTTATATGATCCAAGGTATCTAGTAATAAATTTTCCCCACTTATTTGTCATCTATCAGCCCTAAAATTTGGCTTTAGAAAAATTTCCATATATATGACTGTCATGAATTCAGAGTCAGAGTGACAGTGCTGTTGTTTTACATACTAACTCTCAAAGATGCATTTTCTTCTTGTTTTTTCTTCTCAAAAAGATAAGATATGGAAATCTAATTTCTCCCTTCCTCTACATCAAACCAGCAGGGATAATTAATAAGGCCTAGATCATTGATTTCAACCATTTTAACCATAGAACCTTTTCTTCAGAGGAAACATTTTATGGTACGCTCAAAGGGTATAGAAGTTGTAGCCTCCAGATATCTCCCATACCTGCCTTTGTTGGCCCTTGAATGGACTCTGGAAAATACCTACAGCTTTGTAGAGAGCACTTTGAAAAACTGTTGTAAACTGCATACTTGGGTAAATATTGCCAGATTTTCTTATGTAATGAGCAAAAAATTTTACTTAGAGTTTACAGCTCCCTCTTAATATGTCTTGAGGAGTTCAAGATGCTGTTGTTGACACTGGCAGCATGCCAGACAGAAAATTTTGTAGGAAATAAAATCCTGCATTTCCTTACTAAACTCCTTAACCAGTGGATGGGAATTGAGGGGGAGAGAGTAAAGAAATGTGATGTTTTACTATAACTGTTTTGGAAAAGAGAACAAAGACAATATTGAGTAAACACCAACATGGGAAATTTAAATAGAAAGTTATCATTTGACCAGCCTATACATGTTTTTTACATATAAGATTTTTTTCTTAACACTTCTGAAAAACTGCAAATGAAGTTAGAAGACTATGAATTCTTAAGTTTTAAAAATCTTTTTAAATAATACAATTTTAAGATTCTCTGCATAAATCTGTCTAAAGAAGCAAAATGAAAATTTACTGAGGAATGTAAATGAACATTTGAAAGAGGCATTAAAATGTAGAGGAAGCATTACAAACTTTCTAGCTAAACTTTGTTTTCTAATCAGTATGTTTTATCACTTTACAGAATGTAAATAAGTGAGTGCATATATGCTGAAATTAGGAACCAATCTAACTGTATTTCAATTAGCTGTCCTTTAGAAAACCATTTGTTTCCTGACTAGTCAGACTGTTGACCGGTTATAAAGATTTTCCTGATCAGAAAAACTAATTTTTTCCAAATATTTGCCTTACCAACATTAGTAAACTCAGCCATTTCTTTTTGTTTTGTTTCTCATAAGGTATAATGACTTTTTTTTTCTTTTCCCTGATCTCTTTGGAATCACATTTTACGTGTCAAAAAAAGGCTTTAAAATCTAAGGCTTACATACAGCCTAGTGCACATTTAGAAAAATGTGTTTAAATGCCCCAGAGTAGTCTCCAGAGAACACTAACATGTTCCAACAGTGCTGCCGTAGACCACAAAATTTATTACAACTGTTTAATGAAGTTACAACTCCTACATTTCGCATTTCTTTTAAACATTCTTAATGGTGGCAGATTGTCTATTGTGGTTGAGTTTGATGTTAATTTTTGGAGAGATGTTTCAGTAGAAAATGATATAGCTGTAATAAGTCTTAGGTTGCTATGGGAAGAGGGATAAAGCATGAAAAGTATAATCTGAGAAGGGCTATCTGAGAGTTACAGGTGTCTTGGAAGGGATTTAAAGAGCACATCCTAACAAAGAATGCTAAACGTTAACTCAGAGAGGAGTTCACAAATATTACTTTATTAATCTAGCTCATATCCTGACTGTGTATGTAAATACTAACTACTCTAAACTGAAGTGAAAAATAATTATACTTTAATAGTATAGTTCAGGGATATAGGACCATGTCTATTTTTGTCATCAAAGTCCAGAAATTTTTTGTAGGCAACTGAGGCAGCTTTCTGGAAAGAAGAAGGAGACAGAAGACTATCTCCTTGGTAACTTTTCTGTTCCCATGAAGACCAACTGTGCTTCTTAAAGTTGAATTCCATGAGCTATCTTTTCATATTTAAAATAAATTTGACTTTACTTAAGCTAGTTTAAGTGGTTTTCTGTTCCTTGCAACAAAACTATACCAGACCAAGACAATGATTCTATAAAACTTTATCTTCATCATCACTGCCTATACATGGAAACTCAGATAATCCAAGCAGAGTCTGTGAACCACCCTGAATTATATAAAAATGTGATTTGTGTATCATATGTGTATTGTTGTCTAGGGGGAAAAGGCCATAGATTTCATCAAATACTCAAAGAAGTTTGTTACCCAAAAAGATTAAGAACTATTGGTAGAGAGCCTCATGCAGAGGCATCCTAAGTGACAGAGTCCCTTTCCATTTTGCCTCCATGTTGAGGCAGTGAAAGACTTTGATTCATTATTGTTGCATCTGACAGTGCCATAATTATGCCAGTTTTTATCCTATATATGGAACGTTGAAAAAGATGCCCCTTAGAGCTTTGCTGCTATTAGATGTCTATTAACAATCTGACAAAATAGATTTTCATGAAATTTGGACCTCAGGAAAATTCACTAGGTAGTAATTTTTTTAAGAAGTCTTAGTTTTTGTTTATTTGATTATTTTCAATGGGACATTGATACAGGCAGGTTTCAAATCTGCAAGAGGGTGGTATTCTATCAAGAACTGATCTAGAATTTTAGAATTAGAATGGCCTTTCATTTTACAGATGAGGAAACTGAGACGCAAAAAAGGGTAAGTAAAATTTCTAAGGTCACTTGGTAGTAAAGCAGAAGTGAAGATAGAGTTCTGTTGACTGTCTCCAGAGCCTTTTTTTTTTTTAACTGTACAAAACTTTTGATAATTATTACTTCTTTACTCCTTGTCCCCATCTATGATGCATAGTCAACTCATTTAATGTTTATACAACACTATGAAGAAGGTGCTGTTACTGGCATTTTAGTAACTACTTCTTCTGGGGAAATTTTCTTGGGGAAATTACATTGTGAATGTTCTATTAAAATATGTAAGTCAGTTTGAAAAATAGTGCCATATACATATATGTACTTATTCATGGTAGTGGAATTAGATTTCTAGTCTTGGATAAATCAATGAAAGAGCCATTTCAGATAATATTCTTCTCTGTTTTCTAGGAAATATGTTTAGAGGCTTTTTTGTTTGTTTGCTTGTTTTTAAAATTCAAAGTTTTAAAAATGTTAAGGGCAAAAAGAACAAAAAATTGTCACTCTGGACTTAAAAACTACAATACAGTGAAATCAGTTACTGGACATTTCAAAAGGCACTTTATGAGTTTCACAGATTTTATGGAAAGTCCACACCTACTTGGAAACATGTACCTTTGCACTTACTATGCTTTCTGACTGGAATGACAGTCACCTACCTCAACAGTCCTTCCCTTTATTCTTCACCCCCCATTTCCCATTTTCTCCTGGGAGAAGCCTGCTTATCCTGCAGGTCCCAGATATGGATTTCCCTTCTCTTCTACCAGTGAGTGTTCTTCTGCTCCTGTAACATTTTATACACTCCTTTACTATACAGTCATTGCATTGTTTTCATGTTGTATTTGCATGTGTGTCTTCTTTACTGAACTGAATTACTTGGGAATCTCAAGCTCCTAAAAAGAGGTAGACAGGTACAATAAGTATTCAATAAGTATTTGTCAAGTTATAGTTATGTATACATTTAAAGTATTTTTAAAAATGATACTAAAGCTATTCAGGTTTTTTGTAGAAGATTTGAAATACTGTTTTGATGAATAATTTCAAATTAAAACAACTTCTAAGCTAAGATTAAACAGTCTTAACTATATATTTATGATTATAGCTATTTAGTATAAACTTGAAAATTTCCTTCCAAAATCTAATCTTATTTTTGATTTTAGAACCTTGAGGCTTCAGACTTACATTTCCACATCAAAACTTAGAGCATACGATCTGACAAAGATTTTGTTTTGTTTTTGTGTTGTGAATGAAAGGTATTCTGAAATATAATTTGGGTGCCAGGATACTGGAATTTCAAGATCTTTCAGCTTCAGTGAGGAAGAGTAGTTTGTTGGTACTATTGAGAAAAAAAAGAAAAACGCCCTATTATACTGTTTAAGTATTTCTTTTGTTAAATGAATTACTCTTACTTTGCTGAGGCCAATGTTTTGAATTCCAGATACCTAACCACCACCTTACCTATCATTTAACTTGCAAATAAAATGGGCTTTTCCTCCAAGTAAATTTATAATATGAGAATTTGCATAAGTAGTAATGTTTGTTGCTTAATTTTAAAGTATTGGTGCTTCAAATACAGAAATATAGGTGCCAGGATTTAGTCATTATCAATAAAAATCATCTTGATGTGAAAGTAGTCCTTATAAATTTTATTTATTTTGGACTACGGGATTACAAATCCCATAAGAATTTATTAAGGGTAAACCTGAGAGAGAACAGGATAGCTTTTACATAGTATTAATGTAAAAGACTTGCTTATTTCTCTTGCAGAAAAATTTGAAATAGTGATTAAAATGAGAAAATTGGGTAATTCAATGTCATTTTAGTCATATCTGTATTTGGCATTTTAACTATGAAGTCTGTCATATAAGGTCACTTAAGGTTGGCTCTCTGGCCTTTTTTGATTAAGAAACTTCAAAGTCATTTGATAGATTATTCAGAGGATATTTTTGCTCTTAGCACACCTAGTGTATTCACATAATAAGTATTTTCATATCTGTGAATAATAATGAAATACTTCTTATACTCCTTTTATAATTATTGACTCTTTTTGTCACAGACTGATTTTATGCTGACCAACTAGACTAAATTAATTTTATCTGTTTATATATTTACTTTGAAAGTTAACTAGAATATGCTAGCAGGATATTCTAACTAATCTCTCAAACTTGAAAAGAATAATTTTTTAAAAATGTTGGATAAATCTTAAAAACACCAAAGAATTGGTAGGGCCAAATGCAAATGCTGGCAGGAACCCAGAAAGGGAGGCAGAGCACAAAGCTTCTTTAGCCTTGAGAGCATTTTTCCAAACTGCAGACTTCAACTTTAGTTTTTATACTCGACTGGTTGGAGCTTCAACTCTGAAAATTACTTTCTCAGTTTAAGGGTGAACCAGAATAAATCTACCCCGTTCGTCCACAGCATGACAGACTCTGACAAGTTGAAACTACAGGACATCCTAAACATAAACTCCTAAATTCACATCACAAGGGTGGTCCAAAAAACTTTAAACCCTGTTTATTTGGTTGAAAGTGGTCCGGCACTGGTGGTATCCCAGATTGCCTGACAGAGCAAAAATGAATACTTCTGCTCAAAGAAACTTCGTAAATAATTTTTTAAGAAAAACATCTCACAGTAAGAAGTAATTACGAAGCATGTATGGAAACAAGGAACCATGATCTAAAATCAGCACGTATCAAGAATAGATATTTAAAGGCCTCAGACACTAGAATTATGAGTCACTGTTTATAAAATAATATTTTAAAAATAAAAGAATGCTTGAAAGTTTCTGAAGGAACTAGAAACTTTAAGAACCTACAAGCCATTTGGAAAGCCAAAATTAAAAAGAAAACTTCTAGAGATAAAAAATAAAATAATTAAAATAACTCAGTGTATGACATGAATTAAAGAGGAAATTATTGAACTGAGTGAGACAGAGTAAATGAAATTATCCAGAATGCCACATATGGACAAGGAAAAAAAATAATAATGAATTAAAATGGTTAAAGACACAGAAGATAAAATAAGGTTTAACTTCTTAATGGAGTTGCAGAAGGAGAGAAAAGAATGGGAGAGAGAAATCTCTTACTAAAAGAAATTCTAGAGGTGTATTTCAAGCAGAAAGAAAATGACCCCAGATGGAAAGTCTGAAGTGAAAGAAAGAATGAACAACAACAACAACAACCGAAAAGGTAAATATGGACAAACATTTATAAAACAGAATACACAAAAAGACTAACATAACCACACAACAGAATTGTGGTCTCAAGCATTTGTATGGTTTGAGAGAAGGCTAAGATTATTCAATAGTTAAGTATATATTTTTCTAAAAGAACAAACTATAAAATTTTGAAATCAGTAAAATGAAACAATATGGAATTATTAAAATTTAAAAGGAAAAATCTAAAACCAATTCTCAACCTTGGCTTACACAATACATTCACTTGGGAAGCTTTTAAAAACCCTAATGCCCAGGCTCCATCCTAAACCAATTAAATCAGAGTCTTTAAGTAATTTTGAAGCTCCCAGGGTGATTCTACAGAAAGCAAGGAGCAGAGGAAAAGAAACGTAGAACAGATAGAGCAGATAGAAGGTGCAAGGTAAGGTACTATATATAAATCAAAATATGTTGGTAAATCACTTTAAAAGTAAATGATCTAAATACTCTAATTAAAAGAAATTTTTTATTGTCATAAAAATCCAGTTTATGTTGCTTATGAGAGACATATCCAAAATATAATATGGTAGAATAAATATAATTTCTAGAGATAAAGTATATTTCTCATAATAATAAAAGGTGTGATTTAACAGGAGAATATGTGTTTAATTTGTACGTGCCTAATAGTATAGCTTCAATATACATAAAGCAAAAATTGACAGACAAACCTACAGTTGTTTTGAGGAGGTTTGTTTTTTTTTTCCCCAGCATTAAAGTTTGATAAGTTTCAAAACTCTAAGGGAGATTTTAAGAGTAGTACAACCAATACCCTCATTTATGTTTGTTACCAAGATTCATTAACAGTTAATATTTTGCTACATTTACTCCATAAATCTGTGTGTGTATATATAGACACATTTTTCTTTTTGTTTCTTTTCTGAACCATTTGAGTTACTTCAACATTAAATACGTTATCATGTATCACCAAAGACTGAGGACATTTTCCTACATAACCACAGTACAGTTGTCATCCCATTCAGGAAATTTAACATTGATATAGTTACATGTTTACATAGTTCACATTTGAATTTTCCAGATTGTTCTAATAATGTTCTTTATAACTGTGGGTTGGTAGTTTGATCCAAGATCCAATCAAATATTATATATTGTATTTAGTTGAATATCTCTTAGGCTTGATTAATCTAGAAAATTCCCCATGATAGATCCATGTTAAACATTTTTGATAGGTATAGATGATACTGTGTTCTCAGTATATCACTAAGAGGGCATATGTCAGTTTGTCCCATTATCATTCATGTTAAGTTTCATCATTTGACTAAATTGGTATCCTCCAGATTTCTTTACTGTAAAGGCACTTTTAATCTCTAATCTGTTGGGTTATACGTGAAGATCGAGACAATTTCCTGTTCCTTGACAATTTTCACTGTAACTTTAACATGGTCTTGCCTGAGTCAAGTTTTGTTTCGGTTTTTTTTTTTTACTATAATAGTTGGAAATAGGTGATTTTTCTATTTCTAGCTTGCTTACACATTCATTGGTTGGTATTCTTCTATAAAGAAAAACTTTCCCTTTTCCCCCTCTTTTTTAAAGTTCTGTAGACTGATAGATTTTTTAAAAAATTCAGTGTGTTATAATTCATTCCTATCATTATTATGATGCTAAAATCACCTCAAATTAGGCCAGTGGAAACTCCTGTAAGCTAGCTCCTTTGACCTTTTGGTATATTCCTATTAGTTTTTGAGCGTTACCTTACTTTCTTGTACAACAAGATAGTTGAAGCTCACCTTGTACTTTCTCTGCTTCAACCCTGAAATAAGCCTTCCTGTAAAAAGTTCAGATTCCTTTTAGCAAGGGACCAAATTCTGGCATTAGGTATCCTCACTGCTACTGGGGTGTTATTGCATCTACACCCTTTCATATGAAACCTCTAATTCTAGTCTATCTCCGAAGGATTCTTTCTCTCCTTTCCCTCATTCTGAATTTGTATCTCCCAGCAACTTTAGTTTATTTCCCTATTTGCTCAGCCCTTCAATACACACAAAATAGTTTTTAAATGGCTGCAGTAGTACCACAACAACATACTAAGTAAAATTCAGGATTTCTTTGCAGTTTTTTGTCCTTAAAATTTCACCCATTGATATGATTATAATCAGAATACTGTGTTCATAATTATTTAATTTCAATAACTATTATTTCAAATCAATTTATGGCGATCTTTATCTGCTTCTTTAAAAAAAAGTTGGAAGATTTTTAACACACCTTCTCAATAACAGAGAGCAAGCATTCACAGTGAGTAAGACTGTAGAGGATTTGAACAACATAATTAACAATCTAATAACCATATATAGAATAGTGTACCCAAAAGCTACAAAGTAATATTCTTTCAAGCATACAGGTAACATTTATAAAAATGTTTTTTAAAAAATTGTGAATTTAAAAAATTATATTAAATATTTAAGGTATTATTTAATTTATAAAAATTTATAAGTCAAATGTTAGTAAGATTCAAAGGGTTGAATTATGTAGACAATGCTATTAAGCTAAAAATTGGTACCAAATTGCAATAAGGAAATACCCAAAGGTTTAGAAATTAGTAAATAACCTTCCAAAAAAAAAAATCCATTAGATGAAAATTTATAATAAAAATTAGAAAATATTTTCAACTAAATAATAATGATACTTTTTGTGAAGAAATTTTTTGTCAAAAGTTACAAATGTGCTTTTTATTAAAACTTGTGGATATAGCTAAAGCATCACTTAAAGGAAAATGTATAGCTTAAATGCATATATTATAAAGAAAAGCTGAAACTAGTGAACTAAGAATCTATCTCAAGAAATTAAAGATACCTCAGCAAATAAGGCCCTTTCGCCTCCAAAAAAAAATGAAAAGGAAATAGTAAAGAGCAGGAAGATAGAAAAAGTCAGAGATAAAAGTTGGAATTTTGTAATAATATTAAAGAAATTAAATCAGTGGTTAAAGATCTCAGAAATAAAACTCCAGGCCTAAATGGCTTTACCAGCGAGTTCTAGTAAACATTTAAGGAAAAATGAATTCTGTTCTTACACATACTCTTTAAAAATAGAATGAAAGGAGTTATCCCACACTCATCTTAAGAGTCTAGCATAACCTTGATATTAAAACCCATCATGGACAGTACTAGCACAGAAAATTATAGTCTGATCTCACTTATGAACATAGATGCAAAAATCCATACACACACACACACACAGTTTATCCTAATTATTCAGAAATTCCATATCTGCAAATTCACCTACTCACTAAAATTCAACTCCAAGGTGAGTACTCATGGCATTTTCAGACTCATTTGTGGACATGCTGAGGGTGGTGAAAAATTTGTCATCTGACACACACCTTCCCAGCTGAAGTTGAACAATGCAAGCTCTGCCTTATTGTTTCAGCTCTCAAGTATAAAAATGTCCCATTTTCAGTCTATTTAATATCACATTTTTTGTGCTTTATTGATTTTACATTTATTTTTTAAATTTTATTTTTTGCTGCATTGGGTCTTCATTGCTGCGCGCGGGCTTCCTCTAGTTTCGGCAAGCGGGGACTACTTTGTCGTGATGCGGGGGCTACTTAGTTGCGATGCGCAGGCTTCTCATTGCAGTGGCTTCTCTTGTTGCAGAGCACGGCCTTTAGGCGGGCGGGCTTCAGTACTTGTGGCTCGTGGGCTCTAGAGCGCAGGCTCAGTAGTTGTGGCACATGGGCTTAGTTGCTCCGCGGCATGTGGGATCTTCCCGGACCAGGGCTTGAACCCGTGTCCCCTGCATTGGCAGGTGGATTCTTAACCACTGCGCCACCAGGGAAGCCCTATTTTGCTTTAAAAATGGCCCCTAAGCATAATGTTAAAGTTCCATCGAGCCTGTCTAAGCACAGGAATGCTGTATTATGCCTTACAGAGAAAATAGTGTATTAGATATGCTTCCCTTAGGCATGAGTTATAATGGTGTTGGCTGTGAGTTCAGTGTTGATGCATCATAATACATATTAAATAAGTTACCTTTAAACAGAAATACACATAAATCCAGGTTATGTGTTGCTCTGGTGTTGAAAGTATTGTAACCAGAGGCCTAGTCTTGTATTTCCCTTAGGAGCATGGTTTAGTGATCGTGGTGACTTTATAGACCAGACCCATCACAAATAGAACCAATTGTATATACATATATAAAACAAATCCTTTAAGTTATGAAGACAGTAATTTATCAAAACCAAATTAGATTCTTCCCAATAAGGCAAGATTGATTTAACACTACAGAATTAATGAGTATACTGTATCACATAAACAGATCAAAGAAAAGTCATATCTCAGTAGCTGAGTACATTTGATAAAGTCTAACATAGATTTGTGTGAAATTTTTTTTTAAAAGGAGCTAGCAAAATATAAAAGCTTCATCAGCTTTATCAAGGATTCTATATAAAACCTGCAACAGTCATTATATTTAATGGTGAGTTATACATTAATGGTGAACATTATACTTAATGTTCCCTCTGAGACTGGAAACAAAATAGTACCTGCTTGTATTAGTCCTGTTTAATATTGTATTAGAAGTCCTGGGCAAAGCAGCGAGGCAAAAAATAGATGGGTGGGTGGGTGGATGGATAGATAAGAAAAGAAGAAATAATATTATTTTTCACAGATTATGTAACTACATACCTAGACTAGAATACCCCAAATAATATACAGATAAGCAGTTGAGATAACAGGAATTTAGTAATGTTGCTGGATACAAATCATTGTACAAAACTGAATTGCATTTCTGTAACCAACAATGAAAAATCAAATTTTAAAAAATAACAAGGTTTATCCATAGGGGAAAAGCAATAACAGCACCAAAAAATATGAGTTAACAAGAAATACAAATCCAACAAAATATACATGGGACCTTTTAAGAGAAATTGTTAAAGCTATTGAGAGACAATGAGGAACTAAATAGATGGAGAACTATGCCATGTCCATGGATTAAAAGAGTCCATATTGTAAAGACGTTAATTCTCCCAAATGATCTTTAGATTCAGTGCCACTCTAATCAAAATCACAATGGGATGTGTTGTATAAAGGTACTATCACACAGCCATGTACATGAATTAACTACAGAAACACAAATGACACAAACTTAATATTAAATGAAAGAAGAAAGTCACAAAAGCAAATGTGTAGTGTAAAACTAAACTATGTTATTCAGAAGACAGTCATAGGTAGCAAGACTATAAAAGGAAATCAAGGGAACAATTATCACTAAAATCAGGATAGTGGCTACCATTACAGAAAGGGGTAGGGGATGTCGTCAGGGAGGATCCTGTTTCTACGGTGCAGGCAATGTGTTATTTCTTGACCTGGGTGATAATTACTTGGATATTCTGTTCACTTTGTGATTAGTCTTTAAACTAAATATATGTTGATGCAAAAAAAAAATTACAGAGCTCAACCAAAGAATTTGAAATGGATTAAGTGTATTACTGAGAGTTAATGTTATTAAGTTAATCCATGATATTAAGTTATTGGTAATTATATTTCAAAGTTGAATTAAGTTGAATGATTTGGAATACTCCATCCAGGTAGAAAGGTTAATTTCTAAGAAGCACTTTTTTAAAGACTATCAGAAATTTTTTGTTACCCAATTTACTAGAGTCTACCAGTATTCTGCTTTTACTATGTTCAGGAAGATAGTAAAATTCTGCTTCTACCATGTTCAGGAAGATCATTAGGGGACAAACCACAAAAGATTTTATATATAACATGATATTAATAGCTAACAATGATATCTACCACTTTTTGAGCGTTTACCATGTACCAGATACTAGGGCAAGAATTATAAACGCATAATCTCATTTAATCCTAGAAACGACTCTTAAGTGTGGGTACCATTGTTGTCCCCATATCACACAGGTAAAGGGCAGAATCAGGTTTTGATTTTAGTCTCTCTTATTCCAGAACTCTTGTTCTTAACCATAGCCCCACATAAGGATTAGAATGGCAATCTAGTAGTGTACTTAGTATTACATGTTGTTATAGATTCATTTATTCAAACTGGTTATGATTTAAGTATTCAAATTTGTTAATTTAGCAGTAAATGTCAGCTATATGCCAGGCATTTCAAGGTACCTATCTACTGGATCTTTTGCTCTGTTTAGCAACTTGGAACCTATACCACAGTAGTTCGCTGGCCTCCTTCTTCCTTAGAGCTAGTGTATTGTGATATTTCAAGTATCACTAAACTTAATTCAACTTTACAGATGATTATTTGTTATACACATCACCCAAACTACATAATAATCTACTTCCTGATTTGGCTGCAGTACAGAAAATTACCTTTTGAGCCCTAGGATCAGCTCTTGTTGCTGAGGGAGTTTCTAGCTATTCCTTTTATTTCCTTATACCCTCATAACCCCTTCTTTGGATGAGTTCTTAAATAAAATTTGGTTGACAAAAATCTTTTAATTGGTTCATATTGTTTTTATGGTACTATAAAATGCCATGTACTGTATTAAACAGGTCCTGTATACAGTTTATTTATAATCAAATGGTGATTATGGTCATTTCTATAAAATGTTAGGACATCAGGCTCTTGGTAAAAAATGTAACCCCTATTTATTGTGTTCCTTTTCTGAAAAAAGAAATCAACTTTAGATTATATTATTTTATTTTGACTTACAGTGCCTTTTCCAGGAGCTTAACTACAGTCTGTAGTTTAACACCTCTCTAATGGACACTATGGCAATATGCTAGCTGAGGTAAAAGGAACAGAAGCTGGGCAGATTTTCTCTGCCCTATAGGCTTTAAAGAACCAAGATTCTGTTTTTACCCAGTTATTTCACTATATTTCTTTCCTTTATGTTTCCAGTGTCTACTCATAATTTTTTTCAGCAAAATTGTCTTAATATCAATAAAATGGCATATGTCTTAAGTTGGTTTTTATTATTGCTTTACTTGTCTGAACACTAGGACTATAGGCTTCAGACCAACAAAAATCCACTGTTTTCCTTCATCCTTATTTGCCGCTATGTAGATCCATATTATCAATAGTTGCATTTGACTAACTTTAATGGTCATGTCCGGTTTTGTTTACCTTCTTTTTTCCTACTACTTTTGGACGCAAGGAACACTCCTGAACAAAATAAAATTTTTCATAATTTAAGAAATACTATCCTTTCATTGCTTTGCTCTTTGGTCCTTTTAAATCATTGAGACAAATTAAAGTCCAAAGACATCATTATATTGACTACTGAGAATTAATTTGTGAATGGATTCTTTCATCTACAAAGACAGTTTTCAAAGTGTGGTCTGGGGATCTGAGACCCTTCTAGGGTCTCTGTGGGGAGGAAATTATTTTCATCATAATACTAAAATATCGTTTGCCTTTTCTACTCTCATCCTCTTTTGAGTGTAGGGTTGAGTTTTCTAGAAACTTCATGGCATGTGATGTTGCAACAGCTTGAATGCAAAGCAGACGTGCGAATCCATCTGTCTTCTATTAAGCCCAACATTAGAGAGACTTGAAAAAATGTAAAACAGTAACTCATTTTTACTATCTTTCTAATCTAGACTTTCATTAGAAAGTATAATTTACATTAGCATATACTATAGTGTTATTGTTTTATAAATGAATTGATGTTTTTAAACCATTGAGTTTTAATTTCAAATATGGTATTATTGATAGAACCTGCATAAACAAAAGAGCTCTTTTAGGCCCTCAGTAATTTTTAAACATGTAAAGGGATCATGAGACCAAAAAGAGAGCCAATAATCTGTACTATTTTTTTTATTCTCAAATGTTTGAATTTTTCTTATATTTTATTTCATCTTATAAAAAGCATAATGAAAATAATCTATTTTTAGGTTGCTACAAACCTCAGGAAAGATCAGATTACTTGATGTTGGCAGCTGCTTTAACCCATTTCTGAAGTTTGAAGAATTTCTAACTGTTGGCATAGACATCGTACCTGCTGTAGAGGTATGCATAGTTCTGTTTGTTTTGAGATGAATATTTTACATGTATATATACAAAGGAAAGCACTGTCTTTACACTCCTGAAATAGCAAATATATTTCTATGTACAAGTTGATAAGAGACTATTTCTATTCAAAACTAAAAGTATATTTTGTGAAAATTTGAGCATTTAGTTAACTAATATTAATTTGACCAATACCATATTTGTCTTCATTTTGTTTTGTTCCCTGTTTATCATCTATCATTTCAATCAAGAAACTTCAGTAAGTTGCAAAGATTCCTTATTTTATTTTTTAATGCATCTCTTTCTGAAACGTACTCTGATGTAGAGCTATTATGGAATAGTGGAAAGAGCAAGGGCTTTGGAGACAGCCAAAACTTTATTAAATCCCAGCTATTTGTACTTAGTAGATTAAACAACTTTACAAAGAATGTTTCCTCTGCTTTTAAAATTAGATTTTTTTCCCCTCAATGACATAAGTTTATAACATTTGCCATTATACTTTTGATATGGCACCAGACACAAAAATTTTTTTACAAATTTTTATTGCTATAAAGAGATTGTGGTAGAGTATAAACTCAGGCTCAGAGATTTTTTTCCTCCACTGCTATATTCCCAGTACCTAGAAGAGTGCCTGGCATACTAAGTACTCATTAAATACTTCTTGAATAAAAGAATGAAATCTTATTTTCAACCTTGATTTGACTCTCTGAGCCTCAGTTTTCTCGTCTGTGCAGTGGGGTTTGTAATGGACTATACCTTATAAGATTGTTGTTGTGTTTACTTGAGAAAAAGTATTTAAAGCACGTAACAAAGCACCTGTTATATTGTGAGTGCTAAAGAAATGTTTGCTGTTATTATTGAAAAGTTCCTGCATGAAGAGTCAACTTTCATATGAATTTATTCTTTGATTCTTATGAGCTTGACTGTCTATATTGAATCTATGTGACTAACACTGACGAATAAGAAAATGCTAAAAGCGTTACTATTATCTCCTAAAGGTAGACAGATACTTGCTGTACGGTAAAACAGCTGTTCTTAGCTTACCACTGCAGAGAATTCCTGGGCCATTAGAAGCTATAGTTTTAAAGTGCAGGTGGATTTGTACATGGATTCTCTCCCCTTCCTTCCTCAAGACACACATTAGAGATGTCCTTCAAGGACTGGTAAGACATGATGACCATTTGATCTAAACCTAAGGCTCAAATATTAAAATATTAAGCTTATTTATATATAGGGCTATAAATTTTCAACTGTAAAGCCATTAGATAGGCAAAAGAACTACTATACATGAGTTCAGTAGTAGAATCAGACTTTGATAGTTCCAGAACCCTATAACTAATTTTAAAACAAAGGGAAGAAACTTATACTTCCAGTCGAGATGGGGTGACAGGGACCAGACTGATGCTCTTTCCCCCTGCCTGCAGCAACTAAAAAGTGGACAAAATATTCAAAATAATATACAAGAACTGGACATCAGGTAATGAAGGACAGTGATCCCCAAGAGATGGAAAACAAATGAGATGAGCCATATGGTTGCACATACAGCCTTCAGAGAGTTTCCAACGTGTGGCACAAACAGGGGATTCCCAAGCAGAGTCCAGCTGGTAGTGAGTTGTAGAGGCAGAGGTGAGAGTCCTGAGAGACCAAGACAGCTAAGGCTCATGGACAAAGTACCAAAGATATGAGAGCTACACAGAGAGAAAACTCCAGGGGTCTGCAAAGAATCCTCCGTGAGTACTCAGCTGAGTACTTATCAGTACACGTCTGTGAGAAAACTACATGAGACTGGAGGAAGTACCACCTCAAAGATCTAGAGGTTATAGTGCCCAGCACACTCACACAGGCTGGAAGTAGCACCCGTTCCCACCAGCCACACTGGAAACCTCAAGAATCACAGTAGCCTGGGTAGAGTACACAGAAAAGCCTTGCATCAGTAGTGGAGAATAATTAGCCTTAGACTGAAGGCTGCTGTAGTCCCACCTAGCAAATCCTGAAACAAAAACCAAAAAGATCAAATTGTCTCCAGATAATTTAACTACATCCTAGAGCAAAGTTAGAATATTTATAGCAATACCAAGTCATCCAGGACGCAGCAAAGTAAAGTTCACCATGCCTAGCGTCCAATAAAAAAGTAATCAGCCAAGTAAAGAAGCAAGAAAATAGGACCCACAATGAGGAGGTCAGTCATCCAGCAGAGACCAACTGTGAACTGACACAGATGTTAAAATTCGGAAACAAGGACATTAAGATAGGGACATTATGACTGTATTCTGTATGAACAAAAAGTAAAGTAGAGACATGGAAGATAATTTTAAAAACCCAAATCTAACTTCTGGAGACGGATACTATGATCTATGATATGAAACATGTACTAAATGGGATTAACGGTACATTAGATATTGAAGAAGAAAAGTTAAACTGAGGACATGGCAATAGAAACTACCCAAAATTAAACTGAGATTTTTTTTTTAATGGAAAAGCATCAGCAAGCAGTGAGTTAATTTCAAATGGCCAAATATAAGCATAATTGGAGTCCCTCCAAGAAAGGAATGAAAGAAATAATGGTCAGAATTTTTCTGAACTTGATAAAAGCTAACTAATAGTAGAGCTGACCCTTAGCACCCAGGGGAATTGTTCCAGGACAGCCCACCACCACCACAGATATCAAAGTCTGTGGATGCTCAGGTCCTTAGAGTTGGCTCTTCATATCCCTGTGTTCCATGTCCACAGATACAGAGGACTAACTGTATATTTCTTGGAAAAATCCATGTATAATTGGACCTGTGCAGTTCAAACTCGTGTTGTTCAAGAGTCAGTTGTAATGTAGAGTTTATAATCTATATAAAAATAAAATGTATGATAACAATAGCACAAGAGGGGAGAAAGGGAAATATACTATATGTATAGTAATAGGTTTTTATAATATATATAAAGTGGTAAAATACTATTTGAAGGTAGACTATGATAGGTTAAAGATGTAGACTATAAATTCTAAAGCAACCAGTAAAATAAAGAGTTACAACTAACAAGCCAGCAAAGGAGATAAAATAGAATTACAAAGAAATTTCTTTAATCCAAAAGATGGCAGAAAAGGGAAGGAAACAATGAACAGATGGGAAACATAGAAAATAAATAGCAAGATCATACATTTAAACTTAAGTTTACCAATAATCACATTAAATAGATATGGCCTAAATACCCCCAATTAAAAGGTGGAAATTGTCAGATTGGATTAAAAAAAGCAAGACTCAAATATATGTTGCCTATAAGAAATGCACTTCAATTATAAACACACAAAATAGGATGTGTAAAAGAAAGACACTGTGGCACTATTACAGTCAGACAAAGTAGATGTCAGAGCAATATTACCAGCAGTAAAGATGGCCATTTCATAATGATAAAAAGTTCAATTCATCAAGAGTACAAAACAATCCTCAATATATATGCATCTAATAACAGAGCTTCAAAATACGTAAACCAAAAATTGATAAGGTAGCAATTACAAATAGACATTTATAAAATTATAGTTGAAGATTTCATTACCCCTCTCTCAATAATTGATGGAACAATTAGAACATTGGTCAAAGAAGAACTCACAAGGAAAGTTAGACCATATTTTCTTTTCTTCTTTCTTTTTTTTTTTTGCAGTACGCGGGCCTCTCACTGTTGTGGCCTCTCCCGTTGCGGAGCACAGGCTCTGGACGTGCAGGCTCAACAGCCATGGCTCACGGGCCTAGGTGCTCCGTGGCGTGTGGGATCTTCCCGGACTGGGGCACGAACCCGTGTCCCCTGCATTGGCAGGTGGACTCTCAACCACTGCACCACCAGGGAAGCCCTAGACCATATTTTCAAATGAAGATAAATAAAAACATATGATATCAAAAACATAAGATATGCATAGGATGCCACTAAAAACACTAAAATAGTACTTAGAGGAAATTTTACAATAGTAAACACCTTTATTAGAAAAATAAGAAAGGTCTCAAAGTAATGACATCAACTTTCCAACTAGGAAAAAAACCAAACCCACATTAAATCTAAAATACAAGAAAGAAAATAATAAAGATTACAGCAGAAATCAATGAAATAGAAAACCTTTAGAAAATAGTAGGGAAAAACTGATGAAAGCAAACACTACCTCTTTGAGAAGATCAATAAAATTTATAAATCACTAGCCATACTGATTAGGAAATAAAGAGAAAGGTGTGACATCATGTATATTTTACCAATATTAAAAGAAAGGAAAATATTACAAAAAATTTTATGCCAATAAATTCCACAACTTAAGTGAAATGGTCAAACTCCTTGGAAGACACATACTGCCAAAGCTCACTCATGAAGAAATACATAACCTCAGTAGCCCTAAATGTATTAAAGAAATTTGAATTGGCAGTTAAAAACTTTCCCACAAAGAAAATTCCAGGCTCAAATGGCTTCACTTCCCAACTTATTCTATGAGGCCATTACCCCAATACCAAAACCAGAGACATTACAGAACAAAAACAACAACTTATAGACCATATCCATCATAAACATAGAAAAGTTGTCTACAAAATTCTAGCATATTGAACCGAACAGTATTTCAAAAGGGATAATACATCATGGCTAAGTTTGATTTATTCTAGGAGTATAAGATTGGTTTAATGTTAAAAAAAATAATCTATAACACCTATACAAAAATCTACTGAAAATGGATTAAAGACCTAAATATAAGACCAGATACTATAAAACACCTAGAGGAAAACACAGGCAGAACACTCTGACATAAATCGCAACAATATTTGTTTTTTGATCCATCTCCTAGAGTAATGGAAATAAAAACAAAAATAAACAAATGGGACCTAATTAAACTTAAAAGCTTCTGCACAGCAAAGGGGACCATCAACAAAACAAAAAGACACAACCTACAGACTGGGAGAAAATATTTGCAAACAATGCTACCAATAGGGATTAATCTCCAAAATATACAAACAGCTCATACAGCTTATTATCAAAAAAACAACTTAGTCAAAAAATGGGCAAGAGACGTAAATAGACGTTTCTTCAAAGAAGACATATGAATGGCCAACAGGCACATGAAAAGATGATCAGTATCACTAAGTATTAGAGAAATGCAAATCAAAACTACAGTGAGGCATCACGTCACAACAGTCAGAATGACCATCATTAAAAAGTCTACAAATAATAAATATTGGAGAGGGTGCGGAGAAAAAGGAACCCACTTACACTGTTGATGGGAATGTAAATTGGTGCAGCCACTATGGAGAACAGTATAGAGGTTCCTTAAAAAACTAAAAATAGAGTTACCATATGATCCTGCAATCCCACTCCTGGGCATATATCTGGAGAAAACTCCAATTTGAAAAGATACATGCACCCCAGTGTTCATAGCAGCACTATTTACAATAGCCAAGACATGGAAGCAACCTAACTGTCCATCAACAGATGAATGGATAAAGAAGATGTGGTATATATACACAATGGAATATTACTCAGCCATAACAAAGAATGAAGTAATGCCATTTGTGGCAAAATGGTTAGACCTAGAGATTATCATATTAAATGAAGTCAGACAGAGAAAGATAAATAGCATAGGGTATCACTTATATGTAGAATCTTTAAAAATAATGATACAAGTGAACTTACTTACACAACAGAAACAGACTCACAGAATACAAATGTATGGTTACCAAATGGGATAGTGGGGGACGGGTTTGGTGGCAAGATAAGTTAGGAGTTTGGGATTAACATATACACATTACTATATAGAAAATAAACAACGAAGACCTACTGTATAGCACAAGGAACTCTACTCAGTATCTTGCAATAATCTATAATGGAAAAGAATCTGAAGAATATATATATAAATGAATCACTTTGCTGTACACCTGAAACTAACACAACATTGTAAATTAACTATACTTCAGTTTAAAAATGGTTAAAAATAAAATTACATATACCATAAAAAAACCCCACTTATTCTTTTCATCACAGTAATACACTAAAAAAGAAACCTACAGCTAACATCATACTTAATAGTGAAAGAAAAATGTTTTTCCAATAAAAACTGAAAAAAGAACAAGATAAGGTTACTCTCACCATCTCTATTCAGCATTCTCTAAAGGTTTTTACCAGTGCAGGAAAGCAAGAAAAAGCAATGATAGGCATCCAAATTGGAAAATAAGATGTAAAACTGTCTTTGTTCACAGATGACATTGATCATCTATTACTTTATTCTGTGGAATCTACAGAGAAGCTACTAGAACCAGTAAGTGAGTTTAACAAGGTTGCAAGATATAAGATTAACATATAAAAATCAATTCATATGTACTAGCTACAATCAACTAGAAATTAAAAATAGTACCATTTATAATAGCATCAGAAATATGAAGTATTTAATATATGAACATATATTTATATGAAATATAAAGCTGACAAATATATGGCAAACCTGTATATTGAAAACTATAAATTATTAAGAGAAAGTAAAGAAGACCTAAATGAGTAGAGATATATACTGTGTTTATTGGTGGAAAAACTCAAAATCTTTAACACATCAATTTTCCCAAAATTGATCTATAGATTCAGTGCAATCCTGATAAAAATTCTAGCAGGTTTTTCTGTAGAAATTGAAAAATGTATTCTAAAATCTGTGTGGAAATCCAAAGGTCCTAGAATAACAACTTTTTAAAAGGATAGTGTTGGAGAGTTTCAAAATTTATTTTAAAGTTATAGTAATGAAAACAGTGTGGTATTAGTGTCAAGATTATCAATGAAATATAACAGAGAGTCCACAAATAGGGCTAAACCCCTTGTAGGAGTCCCAGAGGGAGAAGAGAGAAGAGGATCAAAAATGTATTTGAGAAAATTATGGCTGGAAACTTCCCAGACCTGAAAGAGAAAAAACTCATATCCAGGTACAGGAAGCACAGAGGGTCCCAAAAAGATGAACCCAAACAGACCCATATCAAGACATATCATAATAGAAATGGCAAATTTAAAGAGAGAATTTAAAGACAGCAAGAGAAAAACAAAGAGTCATATACAAGGGAATTCCTGTAAGGCCATCAGCTGATTTCTCTGCAGAAATTTTGCAGGCCAGAAGGGAGTGGCATGATATATTCAAAATGCTGAAAGGGAAAACCTACAAACTAGGATACCCAGCAAAACGATTATTTAGAATAGAAAGCAATAAGAACCTGCTGTATTAAAAAATTTTAAAAAGAAAAGAAAAAGAATAGAAAGCGAGATAAAGAACTTCCCAGAGAAGCAAAAAATAGTTTATCAGTACTAAGCCTACCCTAAAAGAAATGTTAAAGGCTCTTCTCTAAGTGGAAAGAAGTAAGGATCTACAGGAAAGGGAAGATCCCACTAGGAAAGGCAAATATATAGTAAAGACAGAGAATCAGTTGTGAAAGCAACTGTAACTGCAATAAACAGTTAAGGGAGAATCATGCAGATGTAAAATATGACGTCAAAACACAAATGGGAGGGGAATTAAAAATGTAGATCTTTTAGAATGTGTTTGAACTTAAATGACTGTAAGTTCAAAATAAGTATTTATATTATAGGTCAATACATATGAACACTGTGGTAACCATAAATAAAAAAACTTAAAATAGATAGACAAAAATTAAAAAGAAAGGAACACAAGCTTACTACTAAAGAAAGTTCATCAAACCACAAGGGAAGAAACAAAAGAAGAAAAGAACAAAGCTACAAAAACAGCCAGAAAACAAGTAATAAAATGGCAATAAGTACATACCTATCAATAATCAGTTTAATGCCAATACACTAAATGTTCCTATCAAAAGACATAGAGTGGTTGATTGGCCTAAAAAACAAGACCCATCTATATGCTACCTATAAGAGACTCACTTCAGAGCTAAAGATACACACAGAATGAAAGTGAGGGGATGGAAAAGATATTTCATACAATGACAAGAAAGTGTGGGTAGCAATACTCATATTAGACAAAATAGAATTTAACAGAGTGTATAACAAAAGACAAAGAAAGGCATTATATAATGATAAAGGGATCACTATAAGAAGTTTTACACTCATTAACATATATACATCCAACACAAGGGCACCTAAATATATAAAGCAAATAACTAACAGACATAAAGGGAGAAATTGACAAGAATATAATAATAGTAGGGGAATTTAACACCTTACTGACATCAATGGACAGATCACCCAGATAGGAAAAAAATAAGGTAACAGTGGTCTTAAATGACAGAATGGACCAGTTGGACTTAACAGATATCTACAGGACATTCCATCACGAAACAGCAAAATACACATTCTTTTCAAGTGCGTGTGTAATGTTCTCTAGGATCGATCACATGCTAGGCCACAAAACGAGTCTCAACAAATTTAAGAGAATAGAAATTCTATCAAGCATTTTTTCCAGCCACAACAGTATGACACTAGAAATCAGTTACAGGAAGAAAAATGGGAAAAGAACAAATGGGGAGACTAAAACAACATGCTGCTAAAAAAAACAATGGTTCAATTAAGAAATCTAAGAGGAAATCAGAAAATACCTCAAGACAAATGGAAACGGAAACACAACTTCCCAAAATCTGTTGGATGCAAAAGCAATTCTAAGAGGGAAGTTTATCACAATACAGGCCTTCCTCAAGAAAAAAAATCTCAAACAACCTAATCGTGGACCACCTAAAGGAATTAGAAAAGGAAGAACAAAGCCCAAAGTCAGCAGGAGGAAGGAAGTCATAAAGATCAGAGAGGAAATAAATGAAATAGAGACCACCAAAAATAATGGAAAAGATCAATGAAACCAAGAGCTGGTTTTTGAGAAGACAAACAAAATTGATAAACTTTTAGCTAGGGTCACCCAAGAAAAAAAGAGAACCCAAATTAACAAAATAAGAAATGAAAGAGGAGAAATAACAACTGATACCACAGAGATACCAAAAAATAATAATAATAATACTATGAACAGTTATATGCCAACAAATTGGACAATCTAGAAGAAATGGATAAATTTCTAGAAACATACAACCTGCCAAGACTGAATCAAGAATAAACACAATTTGAACAGACTGATCACTGGTAGTTTAACTGAATTTGTGATTTAAAAGAACGCCCAGCAAACAAAAGTCCAGGACTGGATAGCTTCACAGAGGAATTCTGCCAAACATACAAAGAAGAGCTAATATCTTTCCTCTTCAAACTAGTCCATAATATTGAAAAGGACAGAACACTCCGAAATTCATTCTACAAGCCACCATTAGCTTGATACCAAAAACAGCAAAGATACTACAGAAAAGAAAATTGCAGGCCAATATCTTTGATGAAAATAGATGCAAAAATCCTCAACAAAATATTAACTAACCAAATCCAACAACAATACATTAAAAAGATCATACACTATCATCAAGTGGGATATAGTCCAGGGATGCAAAGATGTTTCAATATTTGCAAATTAATGTGATACACCACATTAACAAAAGGATAAAAGTCACATGATCATCTCAATAGACACAAAAAGCATCTAACAAAATTTAACATCCATTCGTGATAAAAACTGTCATCATAGTTGGTATAGAGGGAACATTTCTCAACATAATAAAGACCATTTATGACAAACCCACAGCTAACTTCATACTCAACTGTGAATAGCTAAAAGCCTTTCCTCTAAATTCAGTAACTAGACAAGGACGCCCGCTGTCACACTTCTATTTATCATAGTAGTGGAAGTCCTAGCCACAGCAGTCAGGCAAGAAAAGGAAATAAAATGCATCCAAGTTGAAAGGGAAGAAGTAAAACTGTCATTACTTGCAGATGACATGATAGTTTATATAGAAAACTCTGAAGTCTCCACCAAAAAACTATTAGAACTAATAAATGAATTTAGTAAAGTTGCAGGATATAAGGTTAATATACAGAAATCTTATGCTTTTCCATACACTAGTAATGAACTATTGGAAAGTGAAAGTAAAAAAAAAAAAGTCCCATTTAAAAATCACATCAAAAGGAATAAAATACCTAGGAATATACTCAACCAAGGAGGTGAAAGACCTATACTTTGAAAGCTATAAAAAATTGATGAAGGAAATTGAAGATGACACATAAACTTGGAAGTATATCCTGTGCTCTTGTATTGGAAGAATTAAGGTTGTTAAAACGGCCATACTACCCAAAGCAAACTACAGATTTAATGCAATCCATATCAAAATACCCATGACCTTTTTCACAGAACTAAAACAATTAATCCTAAAATTCATATAGTATCACAAAAGACCCCAAGTTGCCAAAGCAGTCTTGAAAAAAGAAACAAAAACAAAACTGGAGATATCATGCTCCCTGGCTTTAGACTATACTACAAAGCTACAGTATTCAAAACAGCATGGTACTGGCACAAAAACAGACACATAGATCAATGGAACAAAATAGAGAGCCCAGAAATAAACCCACACACCTATGGTCAATTAATCTATGACAAAGGAGACAAGAATATAAAATGGGCAAAAGACAGTCTCTTCAGCAAGTGGTGCTGGTAAGATTGGACAGCTGAATGTAAGCCAATGAAGTTAGAACATGCCCTCACACCATGCACAAAAATAAACTCAAAATGGCTTAAAGACTTAAACATAAGACATGATACCATAAAACTCCTGGAAGAGAACATAGGCAGAACACTCTGACATAAATTGTAACAATATTTTTTCAGATCTGTCTCCTAGGGCAAAAGAAATAAAAGCAGTAATAAACAAATGTGACCTAATTAAACTTAAAATCTTTTGCACAGCTAAGGAAACCATTGACAATACAAAAAGACAACCCACAGAATGGGAGGAGATATTTGCAAATGATATGACTGACAAGGGGTTAATATCAAAATATATAAACAACTCATACAATTCAATATCAACAGAACAAACAACCCAGTCGAAAAATGGGCTGAACACATGAATAGACATTTTTCCAAAGAAGACATACAGATGGCTAATAGGAACATGAAAAGATGCTCAACACTGCTAATTTAGAGAAATGCAAATCAAAACAACAATGAGATATCACCTTATACCTCAGAATGGCTGTCCTCAAAGTCTGCAAATAACAAATGTTGGAGAGGATGTGGAGAAAAGGGAACCCTTGTACACTGTTGGTGGGAATGTAAATTGGTGCAGCTACTAAGGAAAATAATATAGAGGTTCTTCAATAGACTAAAAATAGATAACCATAATGATCCAGCAGTTTTACTCCTGGGTATATATTAGAAGAAAATGAAAACAGTAATTCAAAAAGATAAATGCACCCTTGTTTTCATAGCAGCGTTATTTACAATAGCTGAGATAAGAAAGCAACCTAAGTGTCATCAACGGATGGATAAAGAAAATACATACACATATATATACATACACACAGGTATATACACATACATACACACACAATGGAACCTTACTCTGCCATAAAAAAGAAAGAAATTTCTGCCATTTGCAAAAACATGGTTGGAACTAGAGAATATTATGCTTAGTAAAATAAGTCAGACAAAGATAAATACTATATGATATCACTTATATGTGGAATCTAAAAGATAAAACAAATGAATGTATAGTAAAACAGAAACAGACTCACAGATATAGAAAACAAACTAGTGTTACCAGTGGGGAAGAGGGAAGGGAAGAAGGGCAAGATAGGAGTATGTGATTAATAGATACAAACTACTGTGTATAAAATGGATAAGCAACAAGGATATATTGTACAGCACTCTGGAATATAGCCATTTCATAATAACTTTTAATGGAGTATAATCTCTAAAAATACTGAACCACTGGGCTGTATACCTGAAACTAATATTATAAATTAACCGTATTTCAATAAAAAAAGAAGACATTGTTAAAAGAATGAAAAGACAAGCCATAATCTGAGAGAAATATTTTCAAGTTATATATCAGATTAAGGACTTGAATGAAGAATAAAGAACTCTCAAAATTCAATAAGAAAATAGGTTTTTAACATTTGAAACAACCCAATCATTTTTCACTATGCAAAAAAATTGAACAAACACTTCACCAAAGAAGATACTTAGGTAAACATTACTACTCATTAGGAAAATCCAAATTAAAACTTCAATATACTACTACACACCTGTGACTATGATTAAAATTTAAAAGCCTGGCCATTCCAAGTGATGATGAGGATTTGGAGGAACTGGAACTGCAATAAACTCCTGGTAGAAATGTAAAACTCAGTATAAGTGCTTTTGAAAATAGTTTTGAAGTTTCTTTAAAAGTTAAACATGCACGAACTGTATGATCCAGCCACCCCTTTCCTCAGTATTTGCCCAAGACAAATGAAACATGTTCATTCAAAGACAAACAGGAATGCTCATAGCAGCTCTAGTTGTAATAGCCAAAAACTGGAAACAACCAAGTTATCTATGAAAGGTATATGGATAAACGAAGTGTGGTATATCTTAATATAGTAGCCTACCTCAGCAATTAAAAAGGAATAAACTATCAATACAAGCAAAAAAATGGATTAATCTGAAAATAATTGTGCTGTATGAAAATAGTACATTATTCTGTATTATTCCACTTACATAAAATTCTAGAAAATACCCATTGATCTATAGAGATAGAAGTCACATCAAAGATTGCCTAGTGGCAGGGGAAGAACAGGGAGGGTACAAGGAAGGGATTATATAAGGGGCACAGGAAAACTTTGGCAGGTGTTGGATCTATTCATTAATTTGATTGTAGTAGTGGTTTCATGAGTGTATAAATGTTAAAACTTACCAAAGTGTGTACTTTAAATGTTTGTGTGTCAGTTATACTTCAGGTTGTACATCAGTTATACTTCAATAAAGCTATCCCCCTGCCCCAAAAGGAGCAAAAGGAAGAAGAAAATCTTTTTCCGCGTAGTTCCACGTAGTAGAACTTTGTGTCGCATTTCCTAATAGATAGTCCAGATGCTTATGTGACCAGCTTGTCTACACACTAACAGAATTGAGGGACTAAGGTATTAGCTCATATCTTTGATAATTAATTAACTATTGTTGTATATAAGGGTAACTAATTTTTATCTAATTTTAAAACTGCTTTCTTATTCTGGATTATTTCCACAGAGTTTGCTTTTTTTTTCCATCTCCAAAAAAGTTTATTTGCATGATTAAAAACATTTTTTGAATAATGATAGAATTTCTAAACATAAAAGAGTATCAGTGGCTATATCCTATAACCAGTATTTGCAACTGGATGGACAACTTTATTGCCAGTCTTCATTTTATTAAAGACAATCCATATTTATTGGTTCCGTGTGAAGTCATGACTGTTGCTTTGCCTGAGAATGAGTCCCTACTGCAATTAAGTATAAAAAAAATATCTTCCAGGTGAACCGGTTTGCAGGGCAGAAATAGAGACACAGATGTAGAGAACAAACATGTGGACACCAAGGGGGGAAAGTGGCCGGGGGCGGGGAGTGCTGTGATGAATTGGGAGATTGGGATTGACATATATACACTAATATGTATAAAATGGATAACTAATAAGAACCTGCTGTATAAAAAATAAATAAAATTCAAAAAAATACATATATCTCCCATAATCGGAGTGTGACCTGCATTACTGAGTAAAGAGTTAATAAAAATCCTCAAAGAATTGGGGTTTTGTTTTTCAAAAACATTTTTTACACACTACAAAGAAATAATTAGTATTTTGGCTTTTAAAATTCCTGCATGATATTTAGAATGGCAGCCCCCAAATGTCCTCCCTTCACAAAATTGAGAACACAGACCCTCTTCCGGAGCATACATTCTTGGGGTGGACTCTGAAGACTTCAACCTCCACATGTTTATACTGGTTTGAGAACAAAGACAGCGTCATCCAGAACGTAGTAGTCTTTATACATATCACCTTCACACAGGTATGGCAGTCTGGTGAAAGCTTCGATAACAAAACCAGCTTTTCTGAAAACTTCAGGCAGACTATTCACTTGTTCTTCCCAGTTCTATCCCTTGATTTTCAAAATTTCTGATGGTTTATCCCACTTGCCGTCTATGTTTTCCACATAAGGATGAAAAGGTAAGACCAGACCAAGGATGACCCTGCCTCTAGTTGGCTCCAAGACGCTTCTGATATCTTTTAACAAAGTCAGGGGCTGATCACAGCGGTCCAGCAAATTCAAGCAGCTGATGATATCATACTGGAACCCTGTATTCTGCCATTCATTTTTACCAAGCACTCTGTATTTCTTCTTCTGAAGCTGCCATATTATAGTTTCAGACAGCTCAGTGGCATAAATTTCTTCAAAATGAGGGCTCATGATTTTTGTGACTTCTCCATCTCCAGCAACTAAATCAAGAAATCTGTGGGTTTTCCAGTGTGGATTAATTTTAAGCAGTCTCTGAAACTGATCTGGTGAAAACACAAACATTGAGCCTCTTCCTAGCAACCCATTGATAGATGTTCTAGACGTAAACTGGCTAAAAACAGATGACACAAAAGAGTGATATAATTGGATAAATAGCCAGCCCGATTTCTCAGTGTTGTTGTTTAGGTCTGTGTTCCTTGATCAAGGTAACTCTGAACAAAGACAGCCTGGAGTGATTCGCATAGTTTCTCTCTGTTGCACACAAACCACTGGTGGTTCTTCCTGCTGCCTTCGGCTGCCGCCAGCCCACCCTGGTCCGCTCGTCATGTTCACGTACAGGGAGCGGGTGAGCGGGCTCCGCAGGGTCCACATCCTCCGCGCCAGCCACACGGACGCCGGGCTCAGACAGCCAGCCCGCGAGCAGTCTCATCGGGGGCCGCGGCCACTCGCTCCGGTCACCGCCGGTGCCGGGCAGGGAGGAGGACGCGCTGCCGCCGCCGCCGCCGCCGCCGCCGCCGCCGCCCAGGATCGAGCCATCGCGCCAAACTCGCCCATCCAGACCCTTCAGGGCAGAGGCGGAGGGTCTCCATAGAGTTTTAATATTCAGCAAATGATACAGTGCTGTTTATTTCTTTACTTGCAGTGTATCTCATGGTCATTTGACTCAGTTAATTAATTTAATACATAGTTTGTTTCAAGCCGGAGATTAGCTTTTTAATAGAATCAATATATTATTAAAATTACTTTTGAGATGGTTAAAGTTAATGGTTGAAAAGAGGTTTTTCATGACCTTAACAGTTCTGGTATTTTGCTTTTACACATTTATAACTGCTTTCATTATCCTCTTTGACTTCTTTGATTCATCTTTATTTCATGGTATTTCTTGTTTAAAGTTATTTTTATGTAAACCTGTTTTTTGGTAACTATAAATGTTTAAGTGAATATAAATATGACTAAGTTTAGAAATAAATCATCCCTGTAGGCTCTTACCCAAATAAAATTTCAAATAAACCCTTATTATTTTTAAAATATATATACTTAAACATTATTTCTAATTTTTAATTAATTGTTACTCAGAAATATTTTTTTTAAATAATGACTAGAAATTCTTTGGGCTTAATTACTCTGAGATTTTTCTGAGTAAAAGTTTTGGTTGAATAAGTCTGTGCAAGTGGAATATTTATAAGGGAAAGGTACATAATTAAAGCTTGAATTATATAGAAATGCTATGAAATAGCTTGGTTTAAAATTTATGTAATTAGGTGGAGGTGATCTTAAAATTCTTAACATGCCTTGTTTTTCCCTTTCTGCAGAGTGTGTATAAATGTGACTTCCTGAATTTGCAGCTTCAGCAACCACTCCAGCTTGCACAGGATGCTATAGATGCCTTTTTGAAGCAGCTAAAAAACCCTATTGATTCTCTTCCTGGAGAACTTTTCCATGTGGTTGTTTTCTCTCTCCTTCTTTCCTATTTTCCATCACCTTACCAGCGATGGATTTGCTGCAAGAAAGCCCATGAACTGTTAGTGTTAAATGGTTTATTGCTTATCATCACACCTGATTCCTCCCATCAGAACCGTCACGCTATGATGATGAAAAGCTGGAAGATTGCTATAGAGTCCCTGGGCTTTAAACGTTTCAAGTATTCAAAATTTTCACATATGCATCTGATGGCATTTAGAAAAACCTCCCTAAAAACCACAAGTGACTTGGTTAGTAGGAACTACCCAGGGATGTTATATATTCCTCAAGATTTCAACAGTATAGAAGATGAGGAATATTCTAACCCTTCCTGCTACGTTCGATCAGATATAGAAGATGAACAGCTAGCATATGGTTTCACAGAGCTCCCTGATGCTCCATACGACTCAGATTCTGGAGAAAGTCAATCCAGCTCTATTCCTTTCTATGAGCTAGAAGATCCCATATTACTTTTAAGTTAATATAAAAGCAAAAGGCCCTTTCAGTCCAGACTCATAAACTTAATTGCTTACACTAATCAGAAATACTAACATGAACTCAGTACTTAAAACCTGCTTTGCATAGAAGAAATGCAAAGGTTTACAGAGTTTGCTATTTTTTTCTACTTCTGGATTTTAAAATTTATTCTTATATAGAAAGCTTAAAGTTTCATGCAGAGTGACTCCTGTCATAGCAGAAACCACTGTTATTTTAGCATTTAGCACTAAGATATTATAGAAAGGTACCTTTTTCTCTTTAGTGCTATTGTGAAAAATGAAGCATAATTTGCTATGTATTTTTCTTATTTTCATCTTTTCAGTGTTGACTTTAAACCATTGCAATGAGAAACTAAGATATGTAGAAAGCTGTAGATTGCACTTTGATGACTCACAAGTTAAATGTGACAGAGATAGATTGGTTTAGTAGTTTTGTGATGCACTTATTCTTTTTTCTAACTAAATTGTTACCTGTTATAGAAAGCCATTTTGGCTCAGTTTTGTCTGATGATTGAACATTCCCCAAACTTTTTGGAATTGATAATTCTTATTCTTTCTTGCTTGCTCATTTGGCAGCATCAGACATTGGGGAGATATTTCCCCCAAAGTGTGTATTCTAATTTGATTAGCATAGTACAGTAAACACCATTGCCAAAGTAGAGTTTTCATATCTTTCTTGTTGATTTGGGCCTTGGTGTAAAGTATATTTAACGGTGAGAATTCACTTTTACTTTTTTACATTTAGGTTTCATTTACAAAATTTTCTATTTAAGCAAGGAACAATATAATACTCAATACTGACCCGAAACACATATGTGAAAGGGTTTGCACTTGTAAGAGAGCTTATGTTCTACCTAGACCAACCTTAATAGGGTCCTCACCTTTCCATTAGGAGGTGCTGCACTACAAGTCTGGAATTATATAGAAAAATTTTAAATTAACCCTCTGCTGGTAATCTCATAAAATGGTTTTGACGTTTCGGTATTCTAATTTCTATCTAAATCCTAGCAGAAATTTTTCTTTGAATATATAAACCATTAGTTGGCTGTGGGAATTTTCCCTTTCCACATTGATAAATGCCTTTCTGTGTTTCTGAATCAGAAGCAAATGATTAAGGAGAAATATATGTCCAACAAGACAAGATTAGTTTAAATGGCTAAGAACATTTAGTCCACATTGTCTTGTCAGCCAGCAATTGTCATGTAAACTATCATTTTTAAGAGTGCCACTGTGTGGATTTTTTTTCAAGTGGTTATTACATTAAAATTACCTCATACTGAGGTTTTTGCACTGAAATATCACAGTTTCAGATTTCATGGTTAATGTTGTGTGTGTGCGTTTTTAAAGGAAATTTGCATTTTCAATAGTTGATCCTAAATTCATAAACTGAACTTCTTTACTCTGATAAAAGTGTTTTTGTGCTTATTGTGAATTGCTGTAGTTAACTCTGAATGTCAAACTTTACTTAGAAATAAAAAATTTACCCTTTAAGATATAAATGGTTGAGTGTGTATACCCAATATTTGAAATTAAATTTCACATTCTAAATTAATGAAAGTAACAAGACTGTAATTAACCTAAAAGTCAGTTGAGTAAATGCAATAAATATTGGTTGCTCAAATATGCCAGAAGTAACTTGAAGTTTTTCGTTTACTTTCAATAGCATAAGATTACTTAATAATAAGGAATAATTAGACTTTCTTTCCAATTAAGAACTACAGGTCAAGTCTTGTAACTCGCCCAAAAGAAGAAAAAAAACACTGTGTTCAGGGTAACATAGAAAAATGTGTGTTGTTAGTACCTCCTTTACCATACGGTCCGTTTTCTGTGATTTGGCTAAATGCTATCTTAAAGGCAAAGAAAAGCAACATACCAAACAAAAGCGCTTTGAAAGTAAATGAAAACAGTGCTTTTGAGAGGCTGGTGTAAGTATTGATATATGACCTTGGAGTTAGCCCATGTGTTACAGCTAAAATGTTGGTGCTATAAATTCTTCTGATTGTTTACAGATGTTGATTCTGCTTATGCTCCAAAGTGTGCATGATGTATTTTAAGTAGTACTTTAAAGAAAAATCTCTTTATAAAAACCTATACTCTCACTTAGTATAAATTTGTTTGGATTTATAAATCTCGTTTGTTACTACTGTAAATTCATCTTCAAAATTAGGTTGGCGCAGGATTTAAACTAATACGTATTCCACCAAAGCCAATTCAACATATAAATGTTAAAATATAAGCAGTCATGTGGCTTGGTGCCAGATTATATATGTAATGACACAAGAAGTTATTAGAGCCTTTAATACTGTATGGGTACTCTTGAGAATGATTTTGTTTGGATATGAAGAAGTTAAGGGGCCTCCTGTCACATTCACAACAGTATTCTCCAAAATAATTTGATGTTTCAAAAACAAATGATCATTTGCTTGGTTTCTTCAGGATTATGAATAGATCAAGTGGTTTATATGGTAGTTGCCAAGTGGTGGGAGGTGGCTTACCTGAAAATGTATGTTTGTGTTTGTTGTATTTTTTCACATTTTGTGAACAAAGCACATTTATTAAAAATTTTAAATTTTCTAACATTCCTTGTCTGTTATTTACGAACTGAAAGTTTTGTGGTCTTGACCTAATCTCACTAAGTGATTTCAGAATTGGGAAGCAATTTAAAACTTAAATGACTTAGAATTTTCTATCTGGTTTCATCTAGTCCAGTCCCTTAATTTCATAAATTCATTCACTGAGATCCAGAGAGCTCAAGTGACTTATCCATTATCATGCTATTTACCGACGAACAAGGACAACAAACAACAAATTCTAGTTCATTATATGTCAACTATGTCATACCCTGCTTTTCTTGAAAGTTAATTACATCGAAGATAATTTACCTAAGTATATCAGTTATTTTAGGGCAGCAGATGGCTTTCTCATAATGTGAAAGGGTTCTTTATTCATTAAACAGATATTTGAATTCTACCAAGTGCAATATGCTGGGGAAACAGCAGGGCTTGGTGTGTTCACAGTCCCCTGCTTTCATTGGAACTTATGATCTAATGAAGACAACAAGCATTCTACATGGAGTTAACATCTGTATCTAGGAATGATTGCCTACTGATCCTATACCTTTGCTCCTGCTTAACTTCCTTAATTTGTTTCCTAAATAGAACAGGAGACAAAAGAATTTTAAAACACAACAAAAACTGTTTAGCAAATCACAAACACATTGTAGATAAGAGGGATGTATTGTTCATCCCTCCAGAAAAGTGCAAACTGAAAATTCTGATTGTTAAAAGCAAGGAAAAAATGGAATTGAGCTTTTGCTCCATTTTCCCACACTTTCTGAGCACAGTGCTGCAATGGTATTCGTCTTCAAGAGTCCACATACTAGGTAAGTAGAATGTAGACTTAAGATCTGGCTCCTTCTTCGTGTTGGAAATTGTTAGACAGCAAAGGTGAAAAACAAATACCTCTAAATTACTAGTCCCAAAAAACATAATACAAACGTTTATTACAAAGAATGTTTGTATTATAGTTATTTTATTCGTTCCAAAAACTTGATTTGCAGTAACTGGCATGATAGTTCACAATAAAAAATTCATGTCCATGATCAACTGAACACAAAGCTCCCCAAAATTATTAGTGGTGGCCTATATTACATAATACCCAATAAACAAGCATGCTACAATAGCTAACAAATTAAGACCTCTAAATGTTATAAAAGGAGAGAAGTATTAGGTTTTCTAAACCCTATTTTGTCTTAGAGATATTCAAACCTTAATAATTGGAATCTCTTAATTTATTTTAAACTCAAGTTTGTATGTTTTATCCCAAATTTGTTTCAGAATGAGCTCGGTAGTTTAGTATGTATTTTTCAGATAAGAATTTGTTACAGATGGCACTACTGAGGGGTAACTTTGAGTCTACATAAGCAGTGTTCAACTGTGAATTTTATTTTTAAACAGAACACCTTTGCTCAATTAATAGAAAGCTATTCCACTTTTTGCAATAATATAAAGCACTTGTTATTCATGTCACTGCTTGTCTTTAGTAATTGAATATATTGATAACTGTTTTGCACTATAGATTTTAACAATTTCTAAGATTGGCCCCATCAGTAGTACCAAAGATGGTACCTATGTTTTTTAACTTACAGGAAAATACAAAAAATTAGGTCATAGGCGTTGACTGCAGGATTGTTTCTTAATTTGTCAATAAGATTGTAAAACATAAATTTGTTAATATTGTTGGATTGGAATACCCACGTAAACGATAAAAGTAGTAGGAAGCATTACTCAAAAGACAAAACAATGCCTGGTAGCATTTCCTGGCACTGGGCCTATTTGCACCTCTTTACAGAGAATAGCCAGGAGAATGTACATGCATTTTTATTGCTTGTATGTCTTATCTATTGAAGGCAGACACAACCAAGTAAATCAGTGATCTCCTAATAACATTCTTTCCATATACCTTTGAGCTGGTGTGGGGGGAATCAGATATCTAGAAGAATATGACTTGTTGTCACAGATACAGTCTACATGAGGCTATTATGGAATCCACATGTAAGTCATTTACATTTATTCCCTAGACCTACAAATCTTTCCTAGAGTTAACTAATGCCACTCTAGCTATTCCCATTGCCTTCTACCAAGGAAAAAGAATACAAACATGGCCATGGCCAGTATTAATTTAGTTCTCCCTCAAACTCTTGTCCTGTAACATATCCCCTGTTTGGAGAGAGTTTGCTGAGACAGGCTAAAGTATGTAGGAAAGATAAAGTCATCCAGAAACAATTATAGTTTTTAAATCGCCACAGGCCTTTTCACTAGGAATCTAAGAGATAACATTCGCAAAGCCAGGCCTAGAAGTAAAGTAGATGCATGATTGCTGGCAAGAAGAGAGGTAAGCAGGCTAAATGAGCCTGCCTGCAAGTAGAAAGATGCTTAGGAAAGAGACCTGAGACAGAAAGAGGGTCTAATGGCTTGACTGTGAAAAGGAGCTTTTATGTTTTTCAATCCCATTGAAATATTAGCACAGATTAAAGTACCAGAGTGCAGGTTACTGTGGAAAATTAGAGACCTGGGAATTTAAAAGTTAAGATAACATTTTGATAGGAAAAGCTCTGGATCTTGTGTGACCAGAAGTATTATCAAGGTAGGAGGGACCCCAGTGGCCTGGAGAATGATGCCAATTGGAATGAGCTATAGAATGGGAGTTAGAATGTCACAAACCATCTCCTTAGTCCTGCTTGATTCATCATTTGAGGCTTCATTACTATAGTATTACACTAGACTAGGTACTGTAAGGAATAGGTGTCTGTTGTGCTCTTCAGAGCTAACAATGTAACTTAAGAAAAAAAGAAATACATTTGCATTAATATGAAGCAAGAAAAACTTTAAAATTGAAGAATAGTATATTCTGGCACTGCTGCATTTGGTGATACATATCATTGAAATCTGTTCATGTGATTATGGCACACTGTTCATAACCAATCTAGATGCAATTAAATACGGGTATCTCTCATCATGGAAGTACCAAATATAAATTATGCCCCTCCCTGCCGCTCCCAATTCAACCTCCTACACTCTCTCCTTCACCTCCAATGTTAACCCCCTGAGGGTGGGGCAAGGGAGAACCCAGCCTGTGCTCACCTTTGCAACAGCTAGTCCCTCTGCCTAGAATTTCTCCCTCTTATATTGGATTTGCATGGCTAGCTGATTTTTGCTAATCAGATCTTAGCTTGCATGTCACCTCCTCAGGAGGATCTCCCCAGTCCACATAATCTAAAGTAGTCTCTGCATCACTCTATCTGAAGTTTATCCTTTTCCTTGTTTGTCTATACATATGGGCAAGGCCCTCTTCCATCCTATTCTGTATCTTCAGCTGAGAAAAGTGCCTTGCACAAACAGGTGATCAATAAATATTTGCAGATGAATTCATTTTACTTTATAGAATGCAAGCGAGATGACACAGCTTCACTGCCGATACTTAGTTTATGAATTTTTTTTCGGGGGAGGGGAGAAGGTCTAGGTCTGTTTTATATTGTTTATTACTTAATGTATTCTCAGAATCAGGATATAGCTCAATTTATACTTCAGAAAAGTCTGAATTGGTTTGTATAAAATGTAGCTTAGATCAATACTAAGTAACTTCCCCCCCTCCCCCCGCTTGCTTACTCCTACCCATTTAGATTTCTTGTATCTTAATCTCAGATCCGTTCTCACCATGTCTCTGTGACATCCAATCCCCACCTCTCTCTCATTGCCAATAAAATAATTTAAGTTTGTAAGCCATCATTACCTTTACTACATACTAAAAAGGAAGACTTAGCTAATTGATATCTTTCAACTCCACAAGAGAAGTGGTACTCCAGCAGTTTCTTAATTTGTGTAAGGGATACATTATTCCAACTACTGCCCAATGACTTTATATCCAGATAGGTTTCCACCATTAAATACTATGACATCTTGGGCAAATTTCCTCAGGACTTATTTCTTAATCCACAGATTTTGCTGTGTTGAAGATAGGTTTAAAAACAATTTATATAAAGCAAGTAATACAATCTTGTCACATGGTAGGGATATAACACATAGTGAGTATTATTTGTTTTAGCAAATAGGCTTTAATAGCCCTGTTACTTTCTCTTAGTCTTGCCTGTTCTGTGCCTTCCACACACATTAACCATTTCACAGCCACCATCTACTGCCCCAGGAACTTACCTTGCTTCATTCCTGCAGTTACCCAGGGAGCATAGCTTTCTGTGCCTGCTTTTTTGAGCCAATAGCTCCCAGCTGGTGCTCATGATTGGTTGAGTAAATACTTGGCATTTCAGTTTCAGCTACTAGACTTGTAAGGTTGGGGGGTGTGAGTGAAAAATGTTGGCTGCCATGTCAGTAAACAAAGAATGTTGCAGCCATCAAATTACAGGTCCCTCCCCACCCCCGGAAGGTGAGACCTGAGGAGAGTCAGGATGGGAAAACACAGGATACTGGCTCAAGGTAGCTGATGTACATATCAAAGAAATGATTTCAGTAAGCCCAGACTATTGCATCTTCCCATACATAGAAAAGTGTTAAATTCATTAACTTGAGATGTCTGGTTTTCTTTAATTAACACTAATCTTTTGAAATTCCGATTACTTGGTCTTTGTTGTGAAAACTCCTATATATCGAGGCTCCTCCCTTACCTCTTTGGAGCAGTCTCTCAGAGCAATCTGAGACTGTGTCCTGGGCTTAAGTCCTCTGTTTTGTCTGCCAGATAAAACATAATTCTCAACTTTTAGGTTATGCATTTTTTTCAGTCAACAGGGGAGAATTCACCACACATGGAAACAGGGTTCAGGTGGTGGGAATCCATTAAAGGCAAGTTGAATTAGAAGTGAGGACAATATATTCAAGTAGAAACATCTAGCAGGTAGTTGGAAATGTGACGCTGTGTTCCCCAGAGAAACAGAGTTACAGATTTGGGAGCTGGGTACTGATTGAATTTAGAGTTAGACAGGAGTCTGGAGAGAATCAAACACAAAATTTTCATTTACAAATGAGGAATCTGAGTCTGAGGGTGCTTCATCACTTATAGACGTGCTGTCCACTCCAACCCCTCACCATCTATGAAATGAAAATGAAGAAATTCATACTCTGTTAGGGGAAATAGAACAAGAATATAGAAGACACTAATAGAAAATAAGTGGGAGGAGAGGACCTACTCTGTTCTATTATTTCATTTAACAAATATTTAAGTACCAACTATATATCAGGCACCACGTAGGCCTATTTAATGGTGAGCAAAACTGGACATGTCCCTGCATTTGAGGAAATGGAAGCAGGCTAGGGTGCAGAGTTGGGGGAGTGTGGTGGTGAAATCAAGCAACTCAGATTGGGACTTCAACCCAGCCGGAACCCAGATTGGGACCTGAACCCACGGTCTTTTAGTTGAGATCACACAGCTGGTCTCAGGACTTAAAGAAGCTCAGGTTCTTGATGTTTCCTTGCAGAAAGAATTCAGTGAGAGACAAAGTGATAGGTAAGAAGTGAATTTACTTAGAGAGAAACACACTCCACAGAAAGAGTGTGGGTCATCTCAGAAGGCGAGAGGCCCCAAAATATGGGGTGGTTAGTTTTTATGGGCTGGGTAATTTCAAAGGCTAATTAGTGGCAGAATTATCCCAGTCATTTTGGGGAAGGGGTGGAGATTTCCAGGAGTTGGGCCACGGCCCACTTTTTGACCTTTTATGGTTGACCTCAGAACTGTCATGGCACCTGTGGGTGTGTCATTTAGCCCGCTGATGTATTACAATGAGCGTATAATGAGGCTCAAGGTCCACTGGAAGTCAAATCTTCTGCCATCTTGGACCTAGTTGGTTCTAACCACTTTTTGTCATGTCCTACGGCTATGTCATTCTTTTAAAGGTTGTGCCCTGCCCCCTTCCCTACTGTTTCAGTTGGAGGTCAAGCTGCTGTATAGTCTGTTGTTGTGCTTTATCCCAAAGGAGATAAACCATGTAAAGGTTTTAAGATAATTTTTATTTTATTTTTTGTGGTACGTGGGCCTCTCACTGTTGTGGCCTCTCCCGTTGCGGAGCACAGGCTCCGGACGCGCAGGCTCAGCGGCCATGGCTCACGGGCCCAGCCGCTCCGCGGCATGTGGGATCTTCCCGGACCGGGGCACGAACCCGTGTCCCCTGCATCGGCAGGCGGACTCTCAACCACTGCGCCACCAGGGAAGCCCTAAGGTAATTTTTACATACATCATCTTATTTAATCCCTACAACAACCCTGTAAGGTAGGTATTATTAGCATTCTACTTACATATGAGGGAACTGGGGTTCATACAGACTGACCTCGCTAAGTGCTATGAACAGTAGAAAATTATGGTAGGGACAGAAGGCTGGCAGGCAGGAAGGGCTTCTTGGAGAGGGAGGGGGAATTCATACTTTTTGAGGGCCTACCTTATGATGCCAGAAAAAAAAAATGTTTTACTGAATATTCACAACATAGAAGGAAGGTTTCCTTCCTTTGCAAAGAAGGTTTTGTTACCATTTCTTAGATGGAGAAACCTAGGTGGCACATAGGAAGGGGAGAAAACAGAATTCAAACCCCAAAATCATCAGCTCCACAGCTGTTGTGAAACGCTGCCGAGGAATATCCCCTTATGTTTATTCAGTGCGTTCAGATACAAAGAAGAATTAGCCCTGGAATGTGAAGGACCCTCAGGATGCGGGGCCGGTGAACGTGTAAGGGACGGGGGGCGGGGGGAGAGGGGTAATGGAATTGGGTCAGGACTGGGGGAGCTTAGCGTTGTCGGCGGAGTAAAGACCCAGGCGGTTTATGAAAGGAAGTCTTAATTAGAAAAGGAGGCGAGAAGGGCTTTGAAGGCGAGCCTAAGGAGCTTGAGCTTTTAGCTGGTCAGTGGACACAAAGCCATATATTATGCGATAGGTATTAAAGAGCAGCAACGCCTCCTGCAGTATCTACTGTTCTTGTGTGGCCGGCCGGCCCGGCCGCTTTGCCCCGGTCTCGGTCAAGCCCGAGGTGGCGGCCTAGAGGCTTGATGGACACGGTCGGCCTGATCCTTCGTGGTCTTCCAGCTTCCTGTTCGCCGCCCATTCCAGGTCCAGGAAGGCGGCAGCTTGTGCCCCAGGTGGGGCCGTTTGCGCTCGCGCAGCGCCGAACGCACCTGGGTCCGCGGCGGCTCGGAGGGTTTGGGCGGGGAGGGGGGCAGGGCCTGGGCCGGCTCTCAGGGAGGAAGCGCGTCGTGCCGCTTGACCCCGGCGGCGTTCCGTACCGTCGCGGATCCGGCGGCGGGAATATGGCGGCCGTAACCGGGCCAGTAACGGAGAAAGTTTCCGACGAGACTGGCCTGTGCTAGAGCGTGCGGCCTCCGGCCCTCGACTCCCCTGGAGTCCCGCCTCCCCGCTCCGAGTCGCAGGCTCAGCCGCAAGGGCCCTCCCTTTACCGTGCTGGCCCCAGCGCCGACTCCGAGGGTTGAGAGAGTTGGTAGCAGCGGCCGAGTCAGGTAGGTGGGCGAGGGGGTCACTGGCGAGGCGGTGAGACCTGGGCACAGTCACCGCCCAGGGCTCAGAGTGGTGCGGGCCCCAAGCTCCGCCCAGCCGGCCTCCCGGGGCGGAGGTAGGGATACCTGCCCGGAGAGAAGTTGATGGTGTGGGGTGGAGGATGGAAGGCGGGGCGCCTCTCCGTATCCCCCAGCAGTTCCCCACTCAGCTGGGTTATGGTCGACAACAGCGAGGCTTCTTCTTGGGCCTCCCACATCTTGCTAGGAGGAGGCAGAATGGAAGAAGAATTGTTATTGCTGCCCTATTGCTGAGGGATTTAGTATTCGAGGTGCCATTCTCCTTGTATGAGATGGGTCCAAAGAGTTATTATCATGAATTCATAGAACCGAAGCACTGGAATTCCCCGACCCTGGGTGCTCAGTATGTTCTTTCAGCTTTTGACACTTCCCCTAGATGGGACGGAAATAGTTTCTGAGTCTAAAGACGTTGCACGTGATATAGTGTGTCTTGGATTCCCTAGAAGTAGGACATGAAAGAGAACTTGTTGGTTTGGAGGAATTTGGATGAATTAAGTGAGGGCTGGCATAAGGCCGAGAGAGAAGCAAACCAATTAGACAACTCGTTTACTCTTTGTATATTAATACGTGCCCTATAACTGATTGGCATTGTTGTTAAATATAGTTATTTCTGCATCACTCTTTATTTCTTCAACAGGTACGTGTTGAATACCTACTTGGTGTCGAACTTTCTGCTAAACAGAAAGTACTTTCTGCTAAACAGTATTGTCTTCAATACTGGTGTACAGTATCGAAGACAGACTTTCAGAGACCTTTTGATCTAATGGGGAATGCAGATTTTAAACAGTTGATGGTCAATATTTTGCTGTTACAGAAGTACATGGATCATATAAATGAGTCAAGGTGATTTCCCTAAGAAGATCATTTAAGCTGAGGCGTAAAGAGTAAAGAATAGGAGTGAGCCAGGTGTGAGGACTGGGATGGGGCCAAGAGGAGGGAAAGCAGTGCACCTGGAGAGGGAATAGCATTAGTATGGTTCAGAATTGAAAGGTCCGTATGGCTAGAATACAAGTTCAAGAGGAAGAATGGTAAGAGATGAGGCAGGAGAATTATGCATATCCAATGAGGAGAGTGTTATAAGGCATTTTAAGGAGTTTAGACTTTGTTGCTTAGAGTGATGGGAAGCCGCTGGGGGCTTTTACGTAACAGAATGATGTGACAAATTTTGGCTTTAAAAAAAGATACTTCTTGGAGAAGGGCAAGAGTGGATGCAAGGAGACATTCAACCATGAGATGATGGTGGCCAGAACTGGGATTGTGACCTTGAGGATGAAAAGAAGTAGATACATTTAAGAGGTGTGCAGGAAAAAGAGTGGACAAGACTTGGGTGACGATTACATACAGGTGGTGAAGGAGAAGAGGGTTTAGAGTAGTACATAGGATTTTATAAAACAGACCCTGGCAGTTGTTAGTTAACTTTTCTTGTATTCAGATTGACTCTTCTGTGCTCCTTTTTTTATCTGCCTCTCAAGGAATTTCCTACTGAATCATTAGTGATGGCAGACCCACTGAAAAGGTTTGCAGTGCTTTGTTGTTTTACTCTGATTCAGGCTGTTTGTCTTTTGAAGAAGGTCAGAATGGGAAAAGACTTGTAAATTAGCTATTTAAAAATAATATTCTGTCATGTTGGTTTTGGCCTATAACAGGGTGGCTGCATATATTCCATGCTATGAATGTGCTGTACTTTATTATTTACGTGTTTTCCTTTACCTTTTTCTAAGCTTTTACCTCAGTGCAGAACCGAGCTAGTGCTTTTATTTCTGTCAGGTAGGTTAATATATATGTGTTTAAGTGTATAGTGAGAGAAGAGCCTAGGCTTGGGATTGAACATCCAAAGGATAGATTCAGAATGAAAACCCTGCAAGGAGACAGGAGAGATCAGTGAGTTAGGAAGAAAATCTGGAGTCTGGTCTTTGGAAGCTAAAGGAAGGGCAGGTTTCAGAAGGTGAAAGGAATCAAAAACGTCAAAGGTTGTTTGAGGAATGTGCAAGATAATGAGTGAAAAGAACCCATGGGATATAGGAATTCGCAGGTTATTTTAGAACTTGGCAGAGCAGTTTGTTGTGTGGTGGAAACCACTGTTTAGTTGGTATGAGAAGTAAAGCAGTCAAATATTGGCTGTCAAGAGGACCGAAGATTGAACTTGGAAGAGGAGATGAGGATTAGTGAGGATTGTTTAGTTTTGTTTGTTGTTTCTGTATTTTTTTTTTTTGGTATCATTTTTTGATTTGTTTTGTTTTGTTTTGTTTTGCTGTACGCGGGCCTCTCACTGTTGTGGCCTCTCCCGTTGCGGAGCACAGGCTCCAGACGCGCAGGCTCAGCGGCCATGGCTCACGGGCCCAGCCGCTCCGCGGCATGTGGGATCTTCCCGGACCGGGGCACGAAGCCGTGTCCCCTGCATCGGCAGGCGGACTCTCAACCACTGCACCACCAGGGAAGCCCTGCTGTCATTTTTTAAAAAGAGCTTTGCAAATGGTTGTGTCAATGGATAAGAGAAGAGTTGGAGTTTAAAGAGAGAGGAGAGAGTGTGAAGTTCTGGAAGAGGCAGAGGGGAAGGGATACATGTGTGGCTAAAAGATGTAGCCTTAGATAGGGAAGGGACAGCCTTCCTTTCTTGAATCAGGAAATGTAGATAGAGGTGAGTTTGTGGTGTTGGAAACTCCGGTAAGCTCCCTACTGATGACTTCATTGGAGGCAAAGTCATCTGGTGAGAATTTGGTGGGAAGTGGATGTCAGAGATTTGAGGATAGGGAAAAGAGGTTTGCATAATCACAGAGAATGAGAGTGTGTTGACCAGAGAAACACAGAACTATGTCTCATGAGTTGAGTGGCAACCATTTAGTCTAGTGTGTGATTTTTTTCCTCCAACAGTGTTCAGTCATCTGAGCCCAGACTGTACCATCGACCTTTTGAGGACATATATTCCAACATATTTGTTGAATGATTATATAACACATAGAAGTAATGTTTAAAAAAATGCAACGTACTCTAGATACTATCAGTTTCTTAAGTAAAAAGATAAAACCTAAATATACCAAGGAAGATATTTTCTTTAGTGGTGTGTGGTTTCTTAAGAAATGATTGAATGAAAATGTAATTGAGGAAAAATTAGCATTCTTAGTTAATTAAATAAACTTAGCTGTAAAAAATATACATGTTGAACATGTAAATTAGTAATAATACTTGGAACCTCCCAGAGACCCTAAAGCTGTCACCTGGTGACATTCTTTTCCAGCTAAATGGGTAATTAAGAGTTAATTCCAAGTTATCTCATATTTCTCTTGGGTCTTTCTTTTAGTGTCCTGCTATTAGAAAGTATAAATAAGCTGATCACAAACTAGTTACTTTTTGAGTTTTTATTGATTGAGTTCTCTATGGATATTCAGTGTGACCCTGAGCCATTGCATGGATCATTTCTTCTGAAATAGCATACTAGAAAATTTGAAGAATTATGTAGTAGATAGTTAAATCATTTTTTGACTACATCATGTTTGAAGTGCAACTTGAAGGGGCACTTAAGATTGAAATAATTATCTGGGTTCTTTGACAAATAATTGTGGTAACTTTTTAAAAGTAAAATTATAGTTTTAAAAATTTACCTTACAATAAATATTGGTCAGCATTCCAACTTTACAGTTTTGACTAGAAAGGTCCAGAATTGGTTTGCTACAAAGATTGTAGGTTTGATAATCAAAGTAATTTAGTAGAGGAAAAAGTACAGGGAGAATTATGGATCAACTTTAGTGACTGAGTAACTTTAATACAGTTAAACTTCTAATAAGTTTATTAGTTAAACACTGTTAGATTAAGATTTCATCGCATTTTAGAGGTGACTGGTAAAAAGATGTAGATGATTTTAGGCAGGTAGTAATGGTTGCTATTATTGGATACTGATGCTTTTCAAATTAGAGGTAATGATGAGGTCCCTTGTTTCATTTAAGAATTGAGTAGCTTTCCATTGTGCCAGACGCATCTGCTACATCTAAGCTAAGTTGAATATCTCATCTTTGCATGTTGTTGAAAAACCACATATTGGAGTAAAAATGAATTATGTGAATTCCTCACCATCTCTGGAAAAACAGTTTCATTGATGGTGACTTAGTCATACAATCCTAGCATAGGATGAGTAGAAAAAAATCTCCATTTTTGTTTGGATAAACTGCAGAGTTTTTAAGCCAGAGACAATTACCATTAAGATACACACAAGTCACATTTTAAGCTGGGTTTCAGAACAAACTTTATTTCTCACTTATTCATTATTTTGTATAAGGAAGATACATGTGAAAGGCAAATTACATAAAATTAACAACGAAATATTTTTTCTTCTTTTTAGATCACTACAAACAAATTCCACCAGAGAAAATGCTGAAGTAGGAGTTACAGAAACATTGGATTTGCTGGATGAAATACAAGCAGTTAATTTTTGTAACGTGGGGAGAAAGCCCAGATTGACAGATTAATGTGTAAATCACTGCGTTATTGCTTTAGTCATTGTCTCTATTTAGCAATGACAAGACTGGAAGAAGTAAACAGAGAAGTGAACATGCATTCTTCAGTGCGTTATCTTGGCTATTTAGCCAGAATTAATCTACTGGTTGCTATATGCTTAGGTCTTTATGTAAGATGGGAAAAAACAGCAAATTCCTTAATTTTGGTAATTTTTATTCTTGGTCTTTTTGTTCTTGGAATTGCCAGCATACTCTATTATTATTTTTCAATGGAAGCAGCAAGTTTAAGTCTATCCAATCTTTGGTTTGGATTCTTGCTTGGCCTCCTGTGTTTTCTTGATAATTCATCCTTTAAAAATGATGTGAAAGAAGAATCAACCAAATATTTGCTTCTAACTTCCATAGTATTAAGGATACTATGCTCTTTGGTGGAGAGAATTTCTGGTTATGTTTGTCATCGACCCACCTTACTAACCACAGTTGAATTTCTGGAACTTGTTGGATTTGCCATTGCCAGCACAACTATGTTGGTGGAAAAGTCTCTGAGTGTCATTTTACTTGTTGTAGCTTTGGCCATGCTGATTATTGACCTGAGAATGAAGTCTTTTCTAGCTATTCCAAACTTAGTTATTTTTGCAGTCTTGCTGTTTTTCTCCGCATTGGAAACTCCCCAAAATCCAGTTGCTTTTGCATGTTTTTTTATTTGCCTGATAACTGATCCTTTCCTTGACATTTATTTTAGTGGACTTTCAGTGACTGAAAGGTGGAAACCCTATTTGTACCGTGGAAGAATTTGCAGAAGACTTTCTGTTGTTTTCACTGGGATGATTGAGCTTACATTTTTCATTCTTTCAGCATTTAAACTTAGAGACACTCATCTCTGGTATTTTGTAATACCAGGCTTTTCCATTTTTGGAATATTCTGGATGATTTGCCATATTATTTTTCTTTTAACTCTTTGGGGATTCCATTCCAAATTAAATGACTGCCATAAAGTATATTTTACTCACAGGGTAGATAACAATAACCTAGATCGAATCATGGCATCCAAAGGGATGCGCCACTTTTGCTTAATTTCAGAGCAGTTAGTTTTTTTTAGTCTTCTTGCAACAGCAATTTTGGGAGCAGTTTCCTGGCAGGTAAGCTTACAGTTTGTTTATTATGTCAGTGCCTATGATATGTGATTAAATGCTTGCTTCAAGAGTTGAATTATTAGAATTGAAAGGTCAAGTTCCTGATTTCAGAAGTAGATGGTGGGGCACTTACTTAATTTTGTTCCTGGAATTGAAGTACTGAATGAATATTGACAGGATAATTTCACTTGCTTTCTAGCAAGAAGAACCAGAATATTAGGAATACTCAGCATGTGACATGCCTCCTGCCTTCTTATTGTTCATTAATGAAACACTCATGGATTAAAGATCCTTAGAATATTAACATTTGAAGGGTACTTAGAGATTGTTCTTTAATTTTTTCACTTTACACATGAGGAAACTGAAAGCCAGAAAACATATCCAGAGTCACTGGTACTAGCCAGAATTAGGTTACCTAGCTTCTGTCTAGTCCATTGGTTTCCTCATTACATTTCTTTTATATAGTCATTTTCCTAAGATTTTATGTAAAAGGTGATTAGTTATATAATAACATATCAGATTCTTAATTACAGATTAGAGCCTCTCCTAAGAAAGAAAAAAACTAGTTTTACAATACATTTGCTTCCCACAATATGTTTTTGTTTTTTTTTAAAAAAAGGTCTTTTGTAGACAAAGACATTCAAACTATATGGCTAGAGTTTATATCTGTAGTTTATATCAGTCTTCCATTCTCTGAACATTTATTGACTGTACTGTATATCAGGTACTGTACTGGTGCTGAAGATCTTGAGATGAGTAAAAAATGTCTCCGTCATTAAAGAAGGCACAATCTCTAATGGGAGGCGGAAGAGGCAAGGCACGTAAACCAATAATTATTATTACAGTGTCACAAATACTGTAATTTGGGTACATTAGGTTGTGATGTAGGGCAAAAATGAAGGTGAATTTTGCTTGGTGCAGTCCTCTGCTTTGCACCAGTTGCAGCAGAGTGATTTGTCGATGTGAGTGTCTGAAGAGGAGATGTGGAGACTTGCCTGGGAATGGTACATTTTAGTCATTGTGGGCTAGGGCATGGAGCCTGTGTGGGAGTCAACCAGATGATTAAAAAAGAAAAAATCATGGGTGTTGCCTGAGGATATCTTACTCTATTTGCCAGTGCTAGGGACTATCAGAACGATGATGATGGATGAGAACTCTACCAAGAGTTCTCATTCCTCTTCCTCTCTTCTCTCCTTCCTGTTAGCTCCTTTCCCAGCCCGACATTTTTTTAATTCCAAATCAGCCTCATTCATGCTTGACACCTTTCTAATCATCAAATCCTGAAACCAGATATTTTGTAAGTCACCAAATTCTTGTTTTCTCATACAAGTGGTCTTAAACATGGTGTGTGTACTACTGGAGATACACAGAAGCTTTCCAATGAGTCTGTCAGCAAAGATAATTTTAAGACAGTTTCTAGATTTCACCTTCCAGTCAACTGTTTCTTAAAGTTTATCTACTTGAGATAGGTGTGGAGTGGTATCTAATTGTGATTTTAATTTGCGTGTCTCTAATGACTAATGATGTTGAGCATCTTTAATGTGTGTATTAGTCATTCACTTACCTTTGCTGAAGTATCTATTCAGATCCTTTTTTGATCTAAATTGGGTTGTCTTCTTATGATTGAATTTTTTTAACATCTTTATTGGAGTATAATTGCTTTACAATGGTGTCTTAGTTTCTGCTGTATAACAAAGTGAATCAGCTATACCTATACATATATCCCCATATCTCCTCCCTCTTGCGTCTCCCTCCCACCCTCCCTATCCCACCCCTCTAGGTGGTCACAAAGCACCCAGCTGATCTCCCTGTGCTATGCGGCTGCTTCCCACTATCTATTTTACATTTGGTAGTGTATATATGTCAATGCTACTCTTCGCTTCGTCTCAGCTTACTCTTCTCCCTCCCTGTGTCCTCAAGTCCATTCTCTACGTCTGCGTCTTTATTCCTGTCCTGTCCCTACGTTCATCAGAACCTTTTTTTTTTTTTTTAGATTCCATATATATGTGTTAACTTACAGTATTTGCTTTTCTCTTTCTGACTTACTTCACTCTCTGTGACAGACTCTGGGTCCATCCACCTCACTACAAACAACTCAATTTCATCTTTTTATGGCTGAGTAATATTCCATTGTATGTATGTGCCACATCTTCTTCATCCATTCATATGTTGATGGACACTTAGGTTGCTTCCACATGCTGACTATTGTAAATAGAGTTGCAGTGAACATTGTGGTACATGACTCTTTCTGAATTATGGTTTTCTCAGGGTATATGCCCAGCAGTGGGATTGCTGGGTCATATGGTAGTCCTATTTTTAGTTTTTTAAGGAACCTCAATACTGTTTTCCATACTGGCTGTATCAGTTTACATTCCCACCAACAGTGCAAGAGGGTTCCCTTTTCTCCACACCCTCTCCAGCATTTGTTGTTTGTAGATTTTTTAATGATGGCCATTCTTACTGGTGTGAAGTGATACCTCATTGTAGTTTTGATTTGCATTTCTCTAATGATTAGTGATGTTGAGCATTCTTTCATGTGTTTGTTGGCAGTCTGTATATCTTCTTTGAAGAAATGTCTACTTAGGTCTTCTGCCCATTTTTGGATTGGGTTGTCTTTTTTTGATATTTAGCTGCATGAGCTGCTTGTATATTTTGGAGGTTAATCCTTTGTCAGTTGCTTTGTTTGAAAATATTTTCTCCCATTCTGAGGGTTGTCTTTGCGTCTTGTTTATGTCTTACTTTGCTGTGCAAAAGCTTTTAAGTTTCTTAGATCCCATTTTTTTGGTTTTTATTTCCATTTCTCTAGGAAGTGGGTCGAAAAGGATCTTGCTGTGATTTATGTCATAGAGTGTTCTGCTGTGTTTTCCTCTAAGAGTTTTATAGTGTCTCCCTTACATTTAGGTGTTTAATCCATTTTGAGTTTATTTTTGTGTATGGTGTTAGGGAGAGTTCTAATTTCATTCTCTTACGTGTAGCTGTCCAGTTTTCCCAGCACCACTTTTTGAAGAGGCTGTCTTTTCCTCATTGTATATTCTTGCCTTCTTTATCAAAGATAAGGTGACCATATGTGCATGTGTTTATCTCTGGGCTTTCTATCTTGTTCCATTGATCTGTATTTCTGTTTTTGTGCCAGTACCATACTGTCTTGGTTAGTGTACCTTTGTAGTGTAGTCTGAAGTCTGGGAGCCTGATTCCTCCAGCTCCGTTTTTCTTTCTCAAGATTGCTTTGGCTATTCGGGGTCCTTTGTGTCTCCCTACAAATTGTGAAATTTTTTGTTCTAGTTCTCTTAAAAATGCCAGTGGTAGTTTGATAGGGATTCCATTGAATCTGTAGATTGCTTTGGGTAGTATAGTCATTTTCACAATGTTGATTCTTCCAATCCAAGAACATGGTCTATCTCTCAATCTGTTGGTATCATCTTTAATTTCTTTCATGAGTGTCTTACAGTTTTTTGCATACAGGTCTTTTGTATTCTTAGGTAGGTTTATTCCTAGGTATTTTATTCTTTTTGTTGCAATGGTAAATGGGAGTGTTTCCTTAATTACTCTTTCAGAGTTTTCATCATTAGTGTATAGGAATGCAAGAGATTTATGTGCATTAATTTTGTATCCTGCTACTTTACCAAATTCATTGATTAGCTCTACTAGTTTTCTGGTAGCATCTTTAGGATTCTCTGTGTATAGTATCATGTCATCTGCATACAGTGGAAGCTTTACTTCTTTTCCAATTTGGATTCCTTTTATTTCTTTTTCTTCTCAGATTGCTGTGGTTAAAACTTCCAAAGCAATGTTGAATAATAGTGGTGAGAGTGGGCAACCTTGTCTCGTTCCTGATCTTAGTGGAAATGGTTTCAGTTTTCACCATTGAGGACTGTGTTGGCTGTGGGTTTGTCATATCTGGCCTTTATTATGTTGAGGTAAGTTCCCTCTATGCCTACTTTCTGGAGAGATTTTATCATAAATGGTGTTGAATTTTGTTGAAAGCTTTTTCTGCATCTATTGAGATTATCATATGGTTTTTATCCTTCGATTTGTTACTGTGGTGTATCACATTGATTGATTCACATATAATGAAGAATCCTTGCATTCCTGGAATAAACCCCACTTGATCATGGTGTATGATCCTTTTAATGTGCTGTTGGATTCTGTTTGCTAGTATTTTGTTGAGGATATTTGCATCTATGTTCGTCAGTGATATTGGCCTGTAGCTTTCTTTTTCTGTGACATCTTTGTCTGGTTTTGGTATCAGGGTGATGGTGACCTCATAGAATGAGCTGGGGAGCATTCCTCCCTCTGCTATATTTTGGAAGAGTTTGAGAAGGATAGGTGTTAGCTCTTCTCTAAATATGTGATAAAATTCGCCTGTGAAGCCATCTGGTCCTGGGCTTTTGTTTGTTGGAAGGTTTTTAATCACAGTTTCAATTTCAGTGCTTGTGAGTGGTCCGTTTATATTTTCTATTTCTTCCTGGTTCAGTCTCGGAAGGTTGTGCTTTTCTAAGAATTTGTCCATTTCTTCCAGGTTGTCCATTTTATTGGCGTATAGTTGTTTGTAGTAATCTCTCATGATCCTGTGTATTTCTGTGGTGTCAGTTGTTAGTTCTCCTTTTTCATTTCTAATTCTGTTGATTTGAGTCTTCTCCCTTTTTTCTTGATGAGTCTGGCTAATGGTTTATCTATTTTGTTTATCTTCTCAAAGAACCAGCTTTTAGTTTTATTGATCTTTGCTATTGTGTCCTTCATTTCTTTTTCATTTATTTCTCATCTGATCTTTTTGATTTCTTCCCTTCTGATAACTTTGGGTGTTTTTTTTGTTATTCTTTCTCTAATTGCTTTAGGTGTAAGGTTAGGTTATTTGTTTGAGATGTTTCTTGTTTCTTGAGGTAGAATTGTATTGCTATAAACTTCCCTCTTAGAACTGCTTTTGCTGCATCCTATAGGTTTTGGGTTGTCGTGTCCACATTGTCATTTGTTTCTAGGTACTTTTGGATTTCCTCTTTGATTTCTTCAGTGATCTCTTGGTTATTAAGTAACGTATTGTTTAGCCTCCATGTGTTTGTATGTTTTAAAGATTTTGTCCTGTAATTGATATCTAGTCCTATAGCATTTGGTCAGAAAAGGTACTTGATACGATTTCGATTTTCTTAAATTTGCCAAGGTGTGATTTGTGACCCAAGATATTATCTATCCTGGAGAATGTTCCATGAGCACTTGAGAAGAAAGTGTATTCTGTTGTTTTTGGATGGAATGTCCTATAAATATCACTTAAGTCCATCTTGTTTAATGTATAATTTAAAGCATGTGTTTCCTTATTTATTTTTATTTTGGATGATCTGTCTGTTGGTGAAAGTGGGGTGTTAAAGTCCCCTACTATGACTGTCTTCCTGTCAATTTCCTCTTTTATGGCCGTTAGAATTTACCTTAGGTGTTGAGGTGCTCCTATGTTGGGTGCATAAATATTTACAATTGTTATATCTTCTTCTTGGATCGATCCATTGATCATTATGTAGTGTCCTTCTTTGTCTCTTGTAGTAGTTTTTATTTTAAAGTCTGTTTTGTCTGATATGAGAATTGCTACTTCAACTTTCTTTTGATTTCCATTTGCATGGAATATCTTTTTCCATCCCCTTACTTTCTGTCTGTATGTGTCCCTAGGTCTGAAGTGGGTCTCTTGTTGACAGCATAAATATGGGTCTTGGTTTTGTATCCATTCAGCCTATGTCTTTTGGTTGGAGCATTTAATCCATTTACATTTAAGGTAATTATCGATATGTATGTTCCTATTTCCATTTTCTTAATTGTTTTGGATTTGTTATTGTAGGTCCTTTCCTTCTCTGTTTCCTGCCTAGAGAAGTTCCTTTAACATTTGTTGTAAAGCTCGTTTGGTGATGCTGAATTCTGTTAGCTTTTGCTTGTCTGTAAAGGTTTTAATTTCTCTGTCAAATCTGAATGAGATCCTTTCTGGGTGATATTGGTTGTAGGTTTTTCCCTTTCATCACTTTAAATATGTCTTGCCACTCCCTTCTGGCTTGCAGAGTTTCTGCTGAAAGATCTGCTGTTAACCTTATGGGGATTCCCTTGTATGTTTTTTTTTTCTTGCTGCTTTTAATATTTTTTCTTTTTATTTAATTTTTGATAGTTTTATTAATATGTATCTTGGCGTGTTTCTCCTTGGATTTATCCTGTATGGGACTCTGTGCGTATCCTCGACTTATTTCCTTTTACTTCCATATTAGGGAAATTTTCAACTATAATCTTTTCAAATATTTTCTCAGACCCTTTCTTTTTCTCTTCTTCTGGGACTCCTATAATTTGAATGTTGGTGCATTTAATGTTGTCCCAGAGGTCTCTGTGACTATCCTCTATTCTTTTTTCTTTATTCTGCTCTGCAGTAGTTATTTCCACTATTTTATCTTCCAGGTCACTTATCCGTTCTTCTGCCTCAGTTATTCTGCTGTTGATTCCTTGTAGAGAATTTTTAATTTCATTATTGTGTTGTTCATTACTGTTTGTTTGCTCTTTAGTTCTTCTAGGTCCTTGTTAAACGTTTCTTGTATTTTCTCCATTCTATCTCCAAGATTTTCGATCATCTTTACTATCATTAGTCTGAATTCTTTTTCAGGTAGACTGCCTATTTACTCTTCATTTGTTTGGTCTGGTGGGTTTTTACTTTGCTCCTTCATCTGCTGCATATTTCTGTGTCTCCTCAGTTTGCTTAGCTTACTGTGTTTGGGGTCTCCTTTTCGCAGGCTGCACGTTCATAGTTCCCATTGTTTTTGGTGTCTGCCCCTGGTGGGTAAGGTTGGTTCAGTGGGTTATGTAAGCTTTCTGGTGGAGGGGATTGGTGCCTGTGTTCTGGTGGATGAGGCTGGATCTTGTCTTTCTGGTGGGCAGGACTGTGTCCAGTGGTGTGTTTTGGGGTGTCTGTGAACTTACTATGATTTTAGGCAGCCTCTCTGCTAATGGGTGGGGTTGTGTTCCTGTCTTGTTAGTTGTTTGGCATGGGGTGTTCAGCACTGGTGCTTGCTGGTCGTTGAGTTGAGCTGGGTCTTAGCATTGAGATGGAGATCTCTTGGAGCACTCTCACTGATGCATATTACTTGGGGCCGGGAGGTCTCTGGTGGTCCAGTGTCCTGAATTCGGCTCTCCCACTTCAGAGGCTCAGGCCTGACACCCGACCGAGCACCAAGACCCTGTCAGCCACACGGCGGTCGATCAGCCCCCTTAGAACCAGTCTGTCCTCCTGTTAGGGATTCGATATCCTGCTGGTGTTGTAGGGTCTCCTGCAGAGGCAGTGGGTGGCTGTGGCTCATCGCGGGGACAAGGACACTGGCAGCAGAAGTTCTCCTTATGATTGAATTTTAAGCGTTCTTTTTATATTCTGAATACAAGCCTTTTTATCAGATATGTGATCTGGAAATATTTTCTCCTAGTGTGTGGCTTATGTTTTTTTTTAATGATACTTTTTTTTTTTTGTGGTACGCGGGCCTGTCACTGCTGTGGCCTCTCCTGTTGCGGAGCACAGGCTCCGGACGCGCAGGCTCAGCAGCCATGGCTCACGGGCCCAGCCGCTCCGCAGCATGTGGCATCTTCCCGGACCGTGGCAGGAACCCGTGTCCCCTGCATCGGCAGGCGGACTCTCAACCACTGCGCCACCAGGGAAGCCCCAACTTTTTCTTTTATGGGCTGTGCTTTTAGGATCACATCTAAGATATTCATTGCTCAGGCCTAGGTCACAAAGATTTTTCTCCTATAGTTTTCTTCCAGTAGTTTTATCATTTTAGTTTTAACATTTAGGTATATGATCCATTTTGAGTTAATTTTTGTTATGGTATGAAGTAAGGATTTTTTTTTTTTAATATGGCTTTCTAATTGGTCCAGCACCATTTATTGAAAAGACTATCATTTCCCATGTTGAATTACCTTGGCACCTTTGTCCAAAATCAGTGTCTGAGCTCTCTTTTTTGTTCCATTGACCTGTATATCTATCCTTAAAACAGGACTATGCTGTCTCACAAGGTATGTTCTAATTTTCTTTGCAATTTCTTCTTTGACTTGTGTTAAAGTTAAAAGTTTATTGTGTGATAGTTTAATATTTGGGGGATTTCCCACATTTTTTCTATTATTGATTTCTAATTTAATTCCAGGTGATTGGAGAACATAGTTTGTTTGATTTTAGTCTTTTATTAAGACTTGTTTTGTAGCCTGGCATGTGTTGTATTCTCGAGAATACATCGTGTTTACTTTAAAAGAGTAAGTTCCTGATGTTGTTGATTAAAGTGTTCCATAAATACCAGCTAGGTTATGTTGGTTGGTAGTGATGCTCATGTATCTATATCCTTGTTGATTTTCTAATTCTGAGAGAGTGATATTGAAAATCTCCATTAAAATTAACTAAATTGTGTACTTCTCATTTCAATTCTTTCATTTTCTTGCCTTATGTATTTTGGGGCTCTGTTCCTAGGTGTCTATACATCTTTTTTTTTTTTGCGGTACTCAGGCCTCTCACTGTTGTGGCCCCTCCCATTGCGGAGCACAGGCTCTGGACGCGCAGCCTCAGCGGCCATGGCTCACGGGCCCAGCCGCTCCGCGGCATGTGGGATCCTCCTGGCCCGGGGCACGAACCCGTGTCCCCTGCATCGCAGGCGGACTCTCAACCACTGCGCCACCAGGGAAGCCTTATACATCTTTAATTATACCTTCTTAATGTATTGACCTTTTTATCTTTATGATAAACAGCATAGTTGAATAGTTACAACAGTCACCTAATGGCTTGCAAAATGTAACATTAACTAGCTAGCTGTTTACAGAGTTTGCCAACTCCTGTTTTAGGCCAGTGCTTCTCAAACTTTAATATACATAGGAATTGCGTGGGGATCTTGTTAAAATCCCAAAGACTGGAATTAAGTAGTTTTGGGGGAGAGCCTGAAACTCTGCATTTCCAGAAATCTTAAAAGTTATGCAGAAAGTCCTAGTCAGAAGTACACCCACTGAGTGGCAAGGTATTAATTTAGCTATTCAAGACTAATGTGTATCTATCAGAGTTTTGTATGCATTAGTTGCTCTTTGGTAACTGCTACTTGTGGTGTAGGCATTGTGTCTTTGATGCAATTAACTTTTTTTTTTTTAAATTGAAGTGTAGTTGATTTACAGTGTTGTGTTAGTTTCAGGTGTACAGCAAAGTGATTCAGTTTATGTATATTATATTCTTTTTCAGATTCTTTTCCCATATAGGTTATTAAAAAATATTGAGTATAGTTCCCTGGGTTATACAGTAGGTCTTTGTTGTTTATCTATTTTATATATAGTAGTGTGTTTGTTACTGTCAAATTCCTAATTTATTCCTCCTTCCCACGTTTCCCCTTTGGTAACCATAAATTTGTTCTCTATGTTTGTGAGTCTGTTTCTGTTTTGTAAATAAGTTCATTTGTATTTTTTTAGATTCCACATATAAGTGGTATCATATGATATTTGTCTTTCTCAGACTTACTTCACTTAGTATGATAACCTCTAGGTCCATCCATCTTGCTGCAAATGGCATTATTTCATTCTTTTTTATGGCTGAGTAGTATTCCATTGTATATATGTGCCACATCTTTATCCATTCATCTCTCGGTAGACACTTAGGTTGCTTTCATGTCTTGGCTATTGTAAATAGTGATGCAGTGAACATTGGGGTGCATGTATCTTATTGAATTATGGTTTATATCCTCAGGAGTGGGATTGCCAGATCATATGGTAGCTCTGTTTTCAGTTTTTTAAGACCATCATCAAAAACTCTACAAATAATGAATGCTGGAGAGGGTGTGGAGAAAAGGCAACCCTCCTACACTATTGGTGAGAATGTAAATTGGTACAGCCACTATGGATAACAGTATGATGCAATTAACTTTTTAAACTTAATTTAAAAAAAAAACCATTTATTTATTTGGCTGTGCCAGGTCTTAGTTGTGGCACGTGGCATATTCACTGCCGAGTGTGGGATCTTTTTTTTAGTTGCAGCATGGGGGATCCTTAGTTGCACCATGTGGGATCTTTTAGTTGCAGCATGCAGGATCTAGTTCCCTGACCAGGGATTGAACCCAGGCCCCCTGCCTTGGGAGTGTGTAGTCTTAACTGCTGGACCACCAGGGAAGTCCCTAAACTTAACTTTAATTTAACTAATCTGTGCTCTGCCGAGTGTTTGGTGAGATCATCTCAAATTCTTCCAATTAGATTTTTCTTGAACTATTTTTGCTTAACATTCCTAAATGATATTGATACTGATTAGCTTTTTAATAATATAATCTAAACCCATTTTTCACATTTCTGTGAGAGTAATACTAAAGCGTAAAACTGATTTTCCCCTCTGTCCCATTAAAATATCCTTCAATGGATGGATTTCCACTGGAAAACTGATTGGGTGGGGGCAGACCCAATGTGGCAGGAAAAAAATGAGAAACTAAAGCCTTTTGAGTAGATCAAATAGTCAGCCATAAGTAGGATCAATGAAAGTAGAGGTAGATTGAAATCTAGAAGACTAGGTAAGAGCAAGGGATAAGGACCTGGACTAAGGTGACAGGGAAAAATTGCTGAGCTAAGGATATAACTGATAGAAGTATCAAGGGAAAAACAGATCTTGTTGAAAAGTAAAATTTATAGAGAATTTGAAATAAATTGATGAAATTTAGAGATGAAGAGTGTTTTGACATGGTATTTAGATAGTCTAAATATTAAAAAGATGTTGAGAGGCTAAAGGGAGTGGATGGGAATGTAGGATGATGGATTTCATTGAGTTAATGACCTAGTGGGCATTTGTTATTAACAAAACATTTTAGAGTAGGTTAATTTTTTAAAGTATATTTTTAGGCAGTCAAATGTACTCTCATTTTACTACCAGAAAAGTAAAACCAAACAGACACAAACATGAGACTAATCTGCCTCATGGAGCACAATGTGGTTTAGACCTTACTTCCCAAAATGGGCTTAGCCACTTTTTCTTATTTTAAGCTTTTTTGCATGTCAGTAGTTTGGGGTTTTTTTTAGTTTTACATAAATTAACAAAAATTTTTTATTAAGGAAAAATTTGCATACAGTAATATTCACCCTTTTTAGTGTACAATTCTGTGATTTTGACAAATGCATATAGTTGTATGACCACTACGTTCAAAATATAGAGCAGTTCCATCATCCCCCAGAATTCCCTGCTGCCCCTTTGTAGTCAATCCTGCTCCCAATCCCCAGTACTTGGCAACTAAACTGTTTTCTGTCCCTAAACACTTTTCGAGGGTGTCATATACATGAAATAATATAGTGTATAGCTGTTTGAGTCTGGCTTCTTTCACTTAGCATAATTCATATGAGATTCATCTATATTGTTGTGTTGTAATATCAGTTTATTCCTTCATATTGCTGAGCAGTATTCCATTATGTGGATGTCTCACAGTGTGTTCATTACTCAATGGAGGGACATTGAAATTAGTTTTTGGTGATTATAAATAAAGCTGCTGTAAACATTCATAGACAGGGTTTTGTGTTAACATAGGTTTTTATTTTACCTGGTGTGGGTTGTATGATAAACGTATGAGCCATGTTTAACTTTATAGAAACTGCCAAACTGTTTTCCAAAGTGGCTGTACCATTTTGCATTCTCACCCGCAATGTATGGGAGTTATCTCTTTGTTTTTTAACCATTCTTATAGGTGTGTGATGGTAACTCATTGTGGTTTTTATTTGCTGTTTCTGTAGTAGCTAAAGACGTTAAGTATCTTTTCATGTGATTACTTGTCATGAGAATTTCAGATCTCAGCAGTTTTTAAAACTGGGTTGTTTGTTTTCATGTTGTATTGAGATATAAGTCCTTTATTAGATGTATGACATGCTAATATTCGCTCCAAGTGGCCTTGTTTTCTGAAGAGCAGTTCTTAATTTTGCTATACTCTAATTTATCCATTTTTTTCTTTTATGAAATTATCTTTTGATGTCATACCTAAGAAATCTTTGACCTCATTTGAGTAGACTCTCTGGATAACCCCACATGGATAGCTTTGTTTTTTGTTAGTTTTACCGAATTTAGTAACATTTTCAAAATGAGTCAGTAGTATCATTCCAAGTCATGTACATTAAAAAGCTGGAATTTTACCATTAACTTCTGTTGTGTTTGGTTCATAATCTCATTCCAATCTTAAAATGCAACCTTACAGCTGTTGTTTCCTGCAATTTGTGTTATGCTCATTGAATTTGCTACTTGCTTTCCTCTTTTGTACTTTTCTTCCTTAAATAAGTCAATAAGAAGTACTTACACAGTACCATAGCCATTTGGTGCTAGATTTATTGCTCATTGAATTTGCTACTTGCTTTCCTCTTTTGTACTTTTCTTCCTTAAATAAGTCAATAAGAAGTACTTACACAGTACCATAGCCATTTGGTGCTAGTTTTATTGCTCAGCCGTAGGCTTTTCTGAAGTTGATACTTGACAATTCATATAAGGATAAAAAGGGAGGAAAGTGTCCAGATACCCAAGGAAGCATACCCCATGGCTTGCTCTTCTGTTTAGGAATTTTCTCTGAAATCTTTCACATGAGATTTTATATGCCTTTCCTTGCTACCGTCATTTGCAGATTCCATGGGGGTCTGATGCAACTTTTTGGAGGAGCCCTTTGACCCAAACCAGAAAAACCATAATCACCGTTAATTTCTCTGTAGGGGAAGCACTAGCAATCACTGGGTTTGACAGATGTAACAAGACCAGTTTCATATCCAAGGAAGGGAGGGAATCCACAGATGCAGCACAGTTTCATTTCTAGCAAGATGGCTGGATCAGCCATATTATCTCACTTGACATGGGGAGCAGGGAGTTTTCAAATCTGTTGCCAAAACTAGAAGTTCACGTTTCATAATTTTTTGTTTTGTTTCATTTCTCTTCCTAAAGTTTTGAGATATTTTAGTCTAGATTAGAGGAGGGGACACTAAGTCTTTTTAGATTGAAGTTATACTTTTAATTTGATGTTTTATGCATTCTGCCAGAACACAATGAAACAGGAGTAGATGCTTTTTTTCCCCTAAAACAACAATAACAATGATCTGAATATTATTTTATTCATGAAACAAGTACATGAATTTCTCCTTTGCCCTGATTTTCCAGCTTTAAAAAAATTTTTTTAATAACTGGAGATATTTTCATTTTAATAATACGGCTTACCAGTTATTAACTGTTTTTTATGTGCTATCCACCATTCTATGTACTTTGAGTGTATTTATTTAATCCTCATGACACTCTGAGATAGGTACCATTATTATTCCCATTTTGTAGAGAAGAAACATGCTTGAGCGATTAGGAAACTTGCTTGAGGCTACACAGCTGGTGTGAATCCAGGCAGTCTGCCTTCACAGCCTTTACTCTTAACCACTTTACTTAGTTCCATGTATTTTTAGAGTTGGAAATGAGCATACAGATTATTTAATGTAACATCTCTATTTTGTCCATGGGGAGAAGTAAGATTCAACACACTGTCCAAGTTTGATTCCCATACCAATGTTTTACCTTTATCAAGATTGTGGTCTACAAAAATTTCTATTTTTGCTATCTCTTTTGAGGCTACTCGAAAAATATTTTTTTTCTAATGCATCTACTAGGGCCTTAACTCTATAAGATCTCCTAAATAGCAGTTGTCATTTAGATTAAAAGGTAATCGTCATTTAAATTTCTATTGTTTTGTTCATAATAACCTCATTGCAATTTATAAATGCTTCATTGTAAATTACAGCTACCATTTTATTGTACTAGACATATTTCACATATTTCTAATCTATGTAATAAGCTCATAAAATATCCCTCTTTTATAGATTCAGACTGAAAAGCTTAATTTGTTCATGTACACGCAGATGGTAAATGACTATGCTAGGATTGAACCAAAGTCTAACTCCAAAGCTTAAGTCCTTTCCCCTACAATTTCTCTATTGCCTCTACTTAAAGAAATCGCTGCTTTAAAACTAACTGTAAAGTCGCTTTCCTAATGTTCTTAAAGTTCTGGAACTAAGCAAAGTTTTGGAAGTTGCCTATTGTTTCTTAAATATGCGTTTCTCACATTGAAGAGCATAATATCTCCATTTACATATTGCATTGTAACATACATTTATATATTGTGTTTCTTAGTTAGACTTCTATGTATAATATTTCCCAAACTTGGTTACTAATGTGACTCATACAAAAATATTTCTAAACAAACAATATTCATATCTCTTATGTAAATGCCAGGTTTTTTAAAAAAATGAAATTCCAACATTGGATAAATAGATTTTGTTCCTATTAGCTGAGAAAGTTTTAGGATATGAAAATATTGAATCTTTTGACCATGACTTGAAAGCCCAGATGAATAGAGAATAACTAGTAACTACATTTTATGGAAAGAATATTACTTAAAGTTGTTTATTGGTCTGCTATTATGTTCAGCTTATACCTGCTTTGAAATTTGAGCCATGTCTTAAAAGTTTGCTAGTGAGCTTAGGGTGATTTGTAGAAGCAAAGGAAGAAAACTATCTATACTTACTAGTTTTGGTCAAGTAAGTTGATCTTATTTGTTACAGGGAGTTGTTTAAAATGTAAGGTGTACTCCAAGTCACAAATGACTTTTAGGTTGAAGCTGTAGAATAAAGGGTTGCAGGCCAGTAAAATTGAAGCTTTCTGAATGTGGCAAATGGACAAAACATCCTAAATTTATTTTGGCTCCCCTGGACATATTTGCCAACTGTTAAGACTGCAAATTTTTTGTATTGCCGAACTGTTCACTTTTATCTATGCTATCTTTTTTTTAATTAAATTAAATATTTTAAATTGAAGTATAGTTGATTTACAGTGTTATGCCAATCTCTCCTGTACAGCGAAGTGACTCAGTCATACACGTATAGACATTCTTTTTTATATATATTCTTTTCCATTATGGTTTATCACAAGAGATTGAATATAGTTCCCTGCGCTGTACAGTAGGATGTTGTTGTTTATCCATCCTATATATAATAGTTTACATCTGCTAATGCCAAACTCCCGGTCCTTCCCTCCCCCACTTCCCTTCCCCTTGGCAACTACAAGTATGTTCTTTATGTCTGTGAGTCTGTTTCTGTTTTTTTTAAATAAATTTTATTTATTTATTTTTGGCTGTGTTGGGTCTTCGTTACTGTGTGCAGGCTTTCTCTAGTTGTGGCGAGCAGGGGCTACTCTTCATTGTGGTGTGCAGGCTTCTCATTGCGGTCGCTTCTCTTGTTGCGCAGCACTGGCTGTAGGAGTACGGGCTTCAGTAGATGTGGCACACGGGCTCAGTAGTTGTGGTGCATGGGCTCAGTTGCTCTGCAGCATGTGGGATCTTCCCGGACCAGGGCTCAAACCCGTGTCCCCTGCATTGGCAAGGGGATTCTTAATCACTGCACCACCAGGGAAGTCCCTATTTCTGTTTTGTAGATAGGTTCATTTGTGCCGTATTTTAGATTCTACGTGTAAGTGATATCATATAGTATTTGTCTTTCTCTTTCTAACTTCACTTAGTATGATAATCTCTAGTTGCATCTGTGTTGCTGCAAATGGCATTATTTCATTTTTTTAATGGCTGAGTAGTTTTCCATTATATACATACCACAACTTCTTTATCAATTCATCTGTCAATGGACATTTGGGTTGTTTCCATGTCTCAGCTATTGTGAATAGTGCTGCTTATGAACATTGGGGTGTGTGTATCTTTTTGAGTTATAGTTTTGTCTGGATATATGCCCAGGAGTGGGATTGCTGGATTATATGGTAGTTCTATTTTTAGTTTTCTGAGGAACCTCCATATTGTTTTCTGTAGTGACTGTACCAACTTATATTCCCACTAACAGTGTAAGGAAGGTTCCCTTTTCTTCACACTCTCTCCAGCATTTGTTATTTGTAGACTTTTTATGATGGCCATCTGACATGTGTAAGGTGGTACCTCATTGTAGTTTTGATTTGCATTTCTCTAATAATTAGTGATGTAGAGCATCTTTTCATGTGCCTGCTGGCCATCTGTATGGCTTCTTTGGGGAAATGTCTATTAAGGTCTTCTGCCCATTTTTCAACTGGGTCGTTTGTTTTTTGTTGTTGTTGAGTTGTATGGCTGTTTGTATATTTTAGGGATTAAGCCCTTGTCTGTTGCATCATTTGCAAATATTTTCTCCCATTCCGTAGTTTGTCTTTTCGTTTTTTCAATAGTTTCCTTTGCTGTGCAAAAGCTTGTAAGTTTGATTAGGTCCCATTTGTTTAGTTTTGTTTTTATTTCTTTTGCCTTGGGAGGCTGACGTAAGAAAACATTGGTACGATTTATGTCAGAGAATGTTTTGCCTATGCTCTCTTCTAGGGGTTTTATGGTGTCATGTCTTATGTTTAAGTCTTTAAGCCATTTTGAGTTTATTTTTGTGCATGGTGTGAGGGTGTGTTCTAACTTCATTGGTTTACATGCAGCTGTCCAACTTTCCCAGCACCACTTGCTGAAGAGACTGTTTCCCATTTTATATTCTTGCCTCCTTTGTCAAAGATTAATTGACCATAGGTGTGTGGGTTTATTTCTGGCCTATATTCTGTTACACTGATCTGTATGTCTGTTTTTGTACCAAAACCACACTGTTTTGATTACTGTAGCTTTGTAGTATTGGCTGAAGTCTGGGAGAGTTTTACCTCCTACTTTGTTTTTATTTTCCCCTCAGGATTGCTTTGGCAATTCTGGGTCTTTTATGGTTCCATATAAATTTTGGGATTATTTGTTCTAGTTCTGTGAAAAATGTCATGGGTAATATGATAGGGATCGCATTAAATCTGTAGATTGCTTTGGGTAGTATTGCCATTTTTACAATATTAATTCTTCCAATCCAAGACCATGGGATATCTTTCCATTTCTTTGAATCCTCTTTTATTTCCTTTATTAATGTTTTATAGTTCTCAGCATATAAGTCTTTCACCTTCTTGGTCAGGTTTATCTCTAGGTATTTTTTTTTTTTTGGTGCAATTTTAAAAGGTATATATATATATTTTTTTTACATTCCCTTTCTGATATTTCATTGTTAATGTAAATAAATGAATGTTAATCTTGTATCCTGCTACTTTGCTGAATTCATTTATTAGATCTAATAGTCTTTGTGTTGAGTCTTTAGGGTTTTCTATATATAGTATTGTGTCATCTGCATATAGTGATAATTTTACCTCTTTCCTTCCCATTAGGATACCTTTTATTTCTTTTTCTTGTCTGATTGCTGTGGCTAGGACTTCCAATACTACGTTGAATAGAAGTGGTGAGAGTGGGCATCCTTTTCTTGTTCCAGATTTTAGCAGGAAGGCTTTCAGCTTTTCACTGTTGAGTATTATACTACTAGCTGTGGGTTTGTGATAAATGGCTTTTAGTATGTTGAGATATGTTCCCTCTATTCCCATTTTGGTAAGAGTTTTTATCATGAATGGATGTTGAATTTTGTCAAATGCTTTTTCTGCATCTATTGAGATGATCATGTGGTTTTTGACTTTTCTTTTGCTACTGTGGTTTATTACATTGATTGATTTGAAAATGTTGAACCAGCCTTGTGAACCTGGGATGAATCCCACTTGGTTGTGGTGTATGATCTTTTTTATGTGTTGTTGGATTTGGTTTACTAATACTTTGTTGAGAATTTTTGCATCTATATTCATCAAAGATATTGGCCTGTAATTTTCTTTTTTAGTGATGTCTTTGTCTGCTTTTGGTACCAGGGTGATGGTGGCTTCATAGAATGTCTTTGGGAGTGTTCCTGCTTCATTCTTTTGGAAGAATTTGAGAAGAATTGTTATAAGTTCTTCTTCGTATGTTTGGTAGAATTTGCCTGTGAATCCATCTGGTCCCACACTTTTGTTTGTAGGGAGTTTTTTTAATTACAGATTCTATTTCACTTCAAATGATCAGTCTGTTCACATCATTTATCTATTTCTTCTTGATTCACTTTTGGTGGGCTCTATGTTTCTAGAAAGTTGTCCATTTCTTCTAGGTTGTCAAATTTGTTGACATATAATTGTTCATAGTATTTCCTTATGGTTTTTTGTGTTTCTGTGGTGTCAGTTGAGATTTCTTCTTTTTCATTTCTTGTTTTGTTTATTTGGGTTCTCTTTCTTCTTGGTGAGCCTGGGCAGAGGTTTGTCAATTTTGTTTACCCTCTCAAAGAACCAGCTCTTGGTTTTGTTGATTTTTTTCTGTTGTTTCTTGAATCTCTGTTTTTTCCTCCCTGATCTTTATTATTTCCTTCCTTCAGCCGACTTTAGGTTCTGTTTGTTCTTTTTCTAATTCTTTTAGGTGGTAAGTTAGGTTGTTTACTTAAGATTTTTCTTGTTTTTTGATGAAGGCCTCTATCGCTATGAACTTCTCTCTAAGAACTGCTTTTGCTGTGTCCCATAGATTTTGTATGGTTGTGTTTTCATTGTCGTTTGTCTCAAGTTATTTTTTAATTTCCTTGTTGACCCATTGGTTTTCTAGTAGCATGTTGTTTAGTCTCCACGTAGTCATTTTTTTTCTCATTTCTTTTCCTGTGGTTGATTTCTAGTTTCATGCCATTGTGGTCAGAGAAGATGCTTGAAATAATTTCTGTACTCTTAAATTTGTTGAGGTTAGTTTTGTGCCCTAGTATGTGGTCAATCCTAGAGAATCTTCCAGGTGTGCTTGAAAAGAATGTGTATTCAGGTTTTTTTGGATGTAATGTCCTGAAGATATCAATTAAGTCTAACTGTTCTATTGTATCATTTAGGATCTCTGTTGCCTTATTGATTCTCTCTCCGGAAGATCTGTCTGTTGATGTGAGTGGGGTGTTAAAGTCTCCTACTATTATTGTATCTCCATTGATTTCTCCCTTTATGTCTGTTATTATTTGTTTTATGTATTTGTGTGCTCCTATATTATGTGCATATAAGTTGATGAGTGTAATATCGTTTCCTTGTATTGATCCTCTTATCGTTATATAGCGCTCTTCTTTATTTTTCTTCATAGTCTTTAAAGTCTATTTTGTCTGTTATGAGTATTGTAACTCCCGCTTTCCTGTCATTTCCGTTTGCCTGAAATATTTTTCCATCCCCTCACTTTCAATCTGTCTGTGTCCTTTGCCCTGAGGTGGGTCTCTTATAGGCAGCATATTGTAGGCTCTTGATTTTTATCCAGTCTGCCACTCCGTCTTTTGATTGGAGTATTCAGTCCATTGGCATGTAAGGTAATTATTGGTACATATGTATTTATTGCCATTTCAACCTTTTTTTCCAGTTGATTCTTTGTTTCTTCTTTGTTCTTCTTCTTCTTGTGGTTTGATGATTTCCTTTCATTTTATGCTTGTATTCTCTTCTTTTTGGTTTTTGTGAATCTATTGTATGTTTTTGATTTGTGGTTGCGCTGTTTTTCAAGTATGTTAAACCCTTCCTGTATCTGCTTGCTTTAGACTGATAATCAATATATGGCCTTTATTATGTTGAGGTAAGTTCCCTCTATGCCCAGTTTCTGGAGAGTTTTTAATCATAAATGGGTGTTGAATATTATCAAAAGCTTTTTCTGCACCTATTGAGATTATCATATGGTTTTTAGTATTCAATTTGTTGATATCACACTGATTTGCAGACATTGAAGAATCCTGGCATCCCTGGGATAAATCCCACTTGATCATGGTGTATGATCCTGTTAATGTATTGTTGGATTCGGTTTGCTAGTATTTTATTGAGTATTCTTGTGTCTATGTTCATCAGTGATACCTGTAATTTTCTTTTTTTATCATATCTTTGTCTGGTTTTGGTATCAGGGTGATGGTGGCCTCATAGAATGAGCTTGGGAATGTTCCTTCCTCTGCAGTTGTTTAGAAGGGTTTCAGAAGGATGTGTTAACTCTTCTCTAAATGTTTGAAAGAATTCACCTGTGAAGCTCTCTGGTCCTGGACTTTTGTTAGTGGGAAGTTTTTAAATCACTGTTCCAGTTTCAGTACTTGTGATTGGTCTGTTCATATTTTCTGTTTCTTCCTGGTTCAGTCTTGGAAGGTTGTACCTTTCTAAGAATTTGTCCATTTCTTTTAGGTTGTCCATTTTATTGCCATACAGTTGTTTGTAGTAGTGTCTTATGATCCTTTATATTTCTTTGGTGTCAGTTGTAACTTTTCCTTTTTCATTTCTAATTTTATTGATTTGCGCCCTCTCCCTTTTTTTCTAGATGAGTCTGGCTAAAGATTTGTCAATTTCATTTATCTTTGTAAAGAACCAGCCTTTAGTCTCATTGATCTTTTCTATTATTTTCTTCATTTCTATTTCATTTAGTTTTTGCTCTGATCTTTGATTTCTTTCCTTCTACTAACTTTGGATTTTGCTTGTTCTTTTTGCTCTAGTTGCTTTAGGTGTAAGATTAGGTTGTTTGTTTGAGGTTTTTCTTATTTCCTAGGTAAGATTGTATTGCTATAAACTTCCCTCTTAGAACTGCTTTCGCTGCATCCCATAGGTTCTGGATTGTCATTCTTTTGTTTTCATTTGTTTCTAGGTTTTTTTTTTGTTTTTAATTTATTTTTGTCTGCGTTGGGTCTTCGTTGCTGTGTGCAGGCTTTCTCTAGTTGTGGCAGGTGGGGGCTACTCTTTGTTGTGGTGTGCAGGCTTCTCATTTTGGTGGCTTCTCTTGTTGCAGAGCATGGGCTCTAGGCATGTGGGCTTCAGTAGTTGTGACTTGCGGGCTCAGTAGCTGTGGCTTGTGGGCTCTAGAGTGCAGGCTCAGTAGTTGTGTCGCAGAGGCTTAGTTGCTCCGTGGCATGGGGGATCTTCCCAGATCAGGGCTTGAACCCGTGTCCCCTACATTGGCAGGTGGATTCTTAACCACTTCACCACCAGGGAAGCCCATGTCTCCAGGTATATTTTGATTTCCTCTTTTTCTTTCTTCAGTGATCCATTGGTTGTTTAGTAGAATAGTGTTTAGCCTCCACGTGTTTGTGTTTTTTTACCTTTTTTCTTATAGTTGATTTTTAATCTCATAGTGTTGTGCTCAGAAAAGATGCTTGATATGATTTCAGTTTTCTTCAATTTACTGAGGCTTGCTTTGTGACCCAGTATGTGATCAATCCTGGATAATCTGCTGCTTTTTGATGAAATGCTCTATAAATATCAATGCAATCATCTGGTCTAATATGTCATTTAAGGCCTGTGTTTCCTTATTGATTTTCTACATGGATTATCTGTCCACTGATGAAAGTGGGATGTTAAAGTGCCCCACTATTATTGTGTTCCTGTTGAGTTCTCCTTTTGTGGCTGTTAGCATTTGCCTTATGTATTGAGGTGCTCCTATGTTGGGTTCATATATATTTACAACTGTTATATCTTCTTCTTGGATTGATCCCTTGATCATTATGTAGTGTCTATGTCTCTTGCAACAGTCTTCATTTTAAAATCTATTTTGTCTGATATGAAAATTGCTACTCCAGCTTTCTTTGAATTCCATATGCATGGAATACCCTTTTCCATCCCTTCACTTTCAGTCTGTATGTGTCCCTAGATCTGATGTGGGTCTCTTGTAGACAGCATATATCTATGTCTTGCTTTTGTATCCATTCAGCCAGTCTATGTCTTTTGGTTGGAGCATTTAATCCTTTTACATTTAATGTAATTATCAATATGTATGTTCTTATTGCTGTTTTGTTCATTGTTTTGGATTTGTTTTTAAAGGTCTTTTTTCTTCCCTTTTTCTTTATTCTCTTTTTACTTGATGTCTATCTTTAGGATTTCTTTTTCTTTTTTTTTTTCTTTTTTTTTTTTTGCGGTACGCGGGCCTCTCACTGTTGTGGCCTCTCCCGTTGCGGAGCACAGGCTCCGGATGCGCAGGCTCAGCAGCCATGGCTCACGGGCCCAGCTGCTCCGCGGCATGTGGGATCTTCCTGGACCAGGGCACGAACCTGCAACCCCTGCATTGGCAGGCGGACTCTCAGCCACTGCGCCACCAGGGAAGCCCTGCTTTTTCTTTTTTGTGTGTGTATCTATTGCAGATATTTGGTTTGTGGTTCCCATGAGGTTTTGATATAGCAGTCTATATACGTACAATATTGTTTTAAGTTGCTGGTCTCTTATTAATTTCCAGTGCATTTCCAATATCCTGCATTTGTACTCTCCTCTTCTCACGATTTCTGGTTTTGATATTATATTTGTGTGGGGGATGATTTCCTACCTTTGTTTTATGTTTGCCTTTACCAGTGAGCTTTCCCACTCATAATTTTCTTGTTTCTAGTTGTGGTCTTTTCTTTTTTGCCTAGAGAAGTTCCTTTAGGATTTGTTGTAAAGCTGGTTTGGTGGTGCTGAATTCTCTTAGTTTTTGTTTGTCTGTAAAGCTTTTGATTTCTCCATTTAATCTGACCGAGGGCCTTGCTGTGTAGAGTATTCTTGGTTGTAGTTTTTTTCCCTTTCATCACTTTAAATATATCATGCCACTCCCTTCTGGCCTGCAGAGTTTCTGCTGAAAAATAGCTGAAATGGGCATTTGCTTGTATGTTATTTGTTGTTTTTCCCTTAATTGCTTTTAGTATTTTTTTCTTTGTGTATAATTTTTGTCAGTTTGATTACTATGTGTCTCAGTGTGTTATTCCCTGGGTTTATCTTGTATGGGACTCTGCACTTCCTGGACTTGAGTGTTTCCTTTCTCATGTTAGGGAAGTTTTCGGCTATAATCTCTTCAAATATTTTCTCAGACCTTTTCTCTCTCTCTTCTCCTTCTGGATACCTTTAATGCAAATGTTGGTGTGTTTAGTATTGTCCCAGAGGTCTCTATAGACGGTCCTCATTTATTTTCATTCTTTTTTCTTTATTCTGCTCTGTGGCAGTGATTTCCACCATTCTGTCTTCCAGCTCACTTACTCGTTCTTCTGCCTCAGTCATTCTGCTATTGATTCCTTCTAGTGTATTTTTCATTTCACTTATTGTATTGTTCATCTCTGTTCTTTAAATCTTGTTCTTTGTTAAACATCTCTTGTATCTTTTTGATCTGTACCTCCATTATTTTTCTGGGTTGTTGGATCATCTGTACTATCATTACTCTAATTTCTTTTGCAGGTAGGTTGCCTATCTCCTCTTCATTTGGTTGTTCTTATGGGGTTTTAATCTCATTCCTTTGTCTGGAGTATATTTCTCTGCCTTCTTATTTTGTCTAACTTTCTGTGTTTGTGGTCTCCTTTCCACTGGCTGCAGGATCGTAGCTTTTCTTACTTCTGGTATCTGCCCCCTGCTGGGAAAGGTTGGTCCTGTGGCTTTTGCAAGCTTCCTCGTGGGAGGGACTGGTGCCTGCCCCCTGGTGGGTGGAACTGGGTCTTGTCCTTCTGCTGGGCAGGACCATGTCAAGGGGTGTGCTTAGAGGTTGCTGTGAGCTCAGTACAGCTTTAGGCACGTTGTCTGCTGATGGATGGGGCTGTGTTCCTATCCTGATGGTTGTTTGGCCTGAGGCATTCTGGCACTGGAGCCTGTAGGCTGTTGGTTAGGACTAGGTCTTGATACCAAACTGGCAATGACCTCTGGGAGAACTCATGCTGATCAGTATTCTCCGGGGCCTCTGCCATCAGTGTTCGTGCTCCCCCTCCCCACTATTTAACCACAGCTGCCCCCCATCTCTGCCAGAGATCCTCCAAGTCTCGTAGGTAGGTCCAGCCCAGGTTCCTATGGAGTTACTGCTTTGTGCTGGGTCCCAGTGTATGTAAAACCTGTGTGCACCCTCCAAGAGTGGAGTCTGTGTTTCCCCCACTCCTCTGGAGCTCCTACACTCAAGCCCTGCTGGCCTTCAAAGCCAAATGCTCTGGGGGTTCCTCCTCCTGATGCCAGACCCTCAGGCTGGGGAGCCGGACATGGGGCTCAGGACTTTCACTCTTGTGGGAGAACCTCTGCAGTATAATTTTCCAGTTTGTGGGTTGTTCACCTGGCAGGTATGGGATTTGATAATGTCACAAAAGCACTCCTCCCATCATCTTGTTGTGGATTTTTCTCCGTCTTTGGATGTAAAATATCTTTTTTGGTAGGTTCCAGTCTTTTTTATTGTTGGTTGTTCAGCAGTTAGTTGTGATTTTGGTATTTTTATGGGAGGAGGGGGGGCTCAAGTCCTTCTACTCTGCCATCTTTTCCAAAATAGAGGGGCAGCTTTTAGTTTGGATGCTTGCTGTCTCTTTCCTCAGCGTGTGCTGGTCTTTACCTTTTTATGTGGGCTGTGCAGGTTCAGCGGCCCTTGTGCACTCACAGGACAGTGCGGGCAGGGCTTGGCACCTGCTTGGGGGTCTCCTGTGGGCGGCTGCTATCCGTGCACTCCTGGGATAGTGAGGGCAGCCTGCTTTTAGGTCTCATAGTGGCGACCTGTGCCCACCTCTGGAGCCCAGGATGGCAGTGATGACTTTCACACCACCACCCCCTCCCACCAACAGCTCCTGTGGGCGGTGTCCTGTTGCCTGGAAGCACTCACAGAGAAAGGAGCTCTTAATGGTGGTCCCACCCCTCTCCCCCTCCACCCCCAACAATGGCACCTTGCCTCTGTGGCAGGCCCTGGCTTCTTCTGAGTACCCCCTCTGTTGCCACAGTCTAGCCTCTTCAGGCTGTCTCCATGCAGCCAACCCTGGTCCCTTCCCTGGGTCTGACGCCTGAAGCCTGTACTTCAGCACCTAGCCCCCACCCTCACCAACAGCTGAGCATCTCAGGCGGGGGAGCACAGGGTGGCACTGATGACCTTCTGTGCAGGTGACTGTCTTGCCTTCTGCAAACCTGTTGCTGCACTCTCCTCCTAGGCTCCAAAGCTCCCCTCCATCCAGGCTGATTTCCCTACCAGTGAGGGGACTCCCCAAAATTCAGGAACCTTTTCTCATTCACAGCTCCCTCCCTGGGGTGCAGGCCCTGTCCCGATTTCTTTCTTTTTCGTTTGCCTTTTGTCCTTCCCTGTTACGTGGAGGTTTTCTTGCCCTTTGGGAAGTCTAAGGTCTTCTGCCAGTGTTCAGTAGATGTTCTATGTGAATCGTTCCACTTGGAGATGTGTTTTTAATGTTTTTGTGGGGGGGAAGGTGAGCTCCCTGTCCTACTTCTTCACCATGTTGATCACCCCACCAATAATTATTTTATATAAATGGCTGACATAATTTGAATGTACAGTCCTCCCTCGATATCCACAGGGGATTGGTTCCAGTACCCCCTGTGAATACCAAAATTCGCAGTTGCTCAAGTCCCTTATATTTATGGTGTAGTACAGTTGGCCATCCATATCTAAAAGTTCCCTATCCACTTTTATGTGAATAAGGGTTTAATTGATCAAAGCATTTTCTATTATAATGGAGCAACATATGTAATAGAAGGTATAGGAATTGAAAATAATGAAATTATCAATATTTGTAGATAAGATGATTACCCGTTAAACCTAAGAGTTAACTGAAAAAGCAGTTGAAGTTGCTGTAGTAATAGTTGTGAGAATTGTTGCATCTTTTAAGTTGTAAGCTATGTCAAAAAATGGTAATTGTGCTCACTGATAGTTATCATTAACCCAACCAATATACAAACTATGTAAATTCTCTTGGACATACATAAGTTGTATGAGAAGAAATGGTGTTTATAGCAGAAATATATTTTTTAATATGTACATTACATCCTTTAACGAATTTGCCTCCTGACATTGTATCCTATTAGTGATCCAACCTGGATTAAGTGGTCAAACCTGGATTAAGATATGTAGACTGTTAATAACCCCCAGCATCCTGGAAGAAACAAACATCCTCTTAGAGAAGGTCTAATTATCCTAGGTCCAAAATTAATCATATAATAGTTTTTTTGCATACAGTGTTCAGCTCATAAATAAACCAGATGCACACACACACACACACACACTCACATGGCATTGAGAGCAAGAAGCAGCAGAACCAACAGACAATAGGCAGACCAGAAAGTCTTGAGATATTGGAATTATCAAACAAAGAAAGCCATCATCCTTAGCAAGTTGAAAAAAAAGCAAAGATAATACATAATGGTAGGAAGTTAGAAATTATAAGAAAGTGACAAGGCAGATTTGATAAAGAACTAGACAGGTTTTAGAATCAGAAAATAAAATATCTGAAATTCATTCAGTGTGCTAGTTTAACAGATTAGACAAATGAGAAGTGAGCATTAGTGAACTGGAAAATATAGTTCAGATGAAGCTATGAAAGAAGGAGCTTAAAGAGGAAAAACAGAGAAAATACTATACAGAGAAAAGGATAAGACTCATTGAGGATACAGAGAGATATCATCTGTGTTTTACTGGAGTGCCAGAAATAAAGGAGGAAATGTAGGCAAAAGGAAATATTTGAAAGGATAGACAGATAGGCCAGTGGAACATAAGAGTATAAAAGTAGATACCAGAATACTTGATTTATGACAAAGATGGCACAGTAATGTGGAATGGTTGAGATTTTCAATAATTAGTAATTAGATAATTGGGTGTTCACATAAAAAACTTAATTTGGACTGTTATTATGAAAATAACTACATTTGGATTATAGACCTAAAAGCAAAGTGCAAAACAACAAAGCCTTTAGAGGATAATGTACAATACCTTCTTGACTTTTATGTGGGTGGAGAAGATTTAACAAGACACAAAATGACTATGTTACACTTAAGAACTTAAGTTAAGCAAAAAACAGCATTAACAGTCACAGAGGGAAAGGTATTTGCAATACAGCCAACTAAAGACTTTTTTTATACATCTTTATTGGAGTAATTGCTTTACATTACTTAATTACTTTACATTACATTAATTAATTGCTTGACAATGTTGTGTTAGTTTCTGCTGTACAACAAAGTGAATCAGCTATATGTATACATATTACCCATATCCCCTCCCTCTGGAGCCTCTCTCCCACACCCCCTATCCCACCTCTCTAGGTCATCACAAAGCACCGAGCTGATCTCCCTGTGCTATGTGGCTGCTTCCCACTAGCTATCTATTTTACATTTGGTAGTATATGTAAGTCCATGCCACTCTCTCACTTCGTCCCAGTTTACCCTTCCCACTCCCTGTGTCCTCAAGTCCATTCTCTACGTCTGCGTCTTTATTCCTGCCCTGCCACTAGGTTCATCAGTACCATTTTTCTAGATTCCATATATATACATTAGTGTACGGTATTTGTTTTTCTTTTTCTGACTTACTTCACTCTGTATGACAGACTCTAGGTCTATCCACCCCACTACGAATAACTCAGTTTCACTCCTTTTTATGGCTGAGTAATATTCCATTGTATATATGTGCCATATCTTCTTTATCCATTCATCTGTCGATGGACACTTAGGTTGCTTCCATGTCCTAGCTTTTGTAAATATGCTGCAGTGAACATTGTGGTACATGTCTCTTTTTGAATTATGGTTTTCTCAGGGTATATGCCCAGTAGTGGGATGGCTGGGTCATATGGTAGTTCTATTTTTAGTTTTTTAAGGAACCTCCATAGTGTTCTCCATAGTGGCTGTATCAACTTACGTTCCTGCCAACAGTGCAGGAAGGTTCCCTTTTCTTCACACCCTCTCCAGCATTTATTGTTTCTAGATGTTTTGATAATGGCCATTCTGACTGGTGTGAGGTGATACCTCACTGTGATTTTCATTTGCATTTCTCTAATGATTAGTGATGTTGAGCATCTTTTCATGTGTTTGTTGGCAATCTGTATATGTCTTCTTTGGAGAAATGTCCATTTAGGTCTTGTGCCCAGTTTTGGATTAGGTTTGTGTTTTTTTTGATATTGAGCTATGTGAGCTGCTTGTATATTTCGGAGAGTAATCCTTTCTCAGTTGCTTCGTTTGCAAATATTTTCTCCCATTCTGAGGGTTGTCTTTTCGTCTTGTTTATGGTTTCCTTTGCTGTGCAAAAGCTTTTAAGCTTCATTAGGTCCCATTTGTTTATTTTTGTTTTTATTTCCGTTTCTCTAGAAGGTGGGTCAAAAGGATCTTGCTGTGATTTATGTCCTAGAGTGTTCTGCCTGTGTTTTCCCCTAAGAGTTTTATAGTGTCTGGCCTTACATTTAGGTCTTTAATCCATTTTGAGTTTATTTTTGTGTATGATGTTAGGAAGTGTTCTAATTTCAGTCTTTTACATGTAGCTGTCTAGTGTTCCCAGCACCACTTATTGAAGATGCTGTCTTTTCTCCATTGTATATTCTTGCCTGCTTTGTCATATAGGTGCATGGGTTTATCTTTGAGCTTTCTATCCTGTTCCATTGATCTATATTTCTTTTTTTGTGCCAGTACCATACTGTCTTGATTACTGTAGCTTTGTAGTATCCTCTGAAGTCAGGGAGGCTGACTCCTCCAGCTCCCTTTTTCTTTCTCAAGATTGCTTTAGTTATTGGGGTCTTTTGTGTTTCCATACAAATTGTAAAATTTTTTGTTCTAGTTCTGTGAAAAATGCAATTGGTAGTTTGATAGGGATTGCATTGAATCTGTAGATTGCTTTGGGTAGTAGAGTCATTTTCACAATGTTGATTCTTCCAATCCAAGAACATGGTATATCTCTCCATTTGTTTGTATCCAACTAAAGACTTTTATCTAAAATATACTGAGAGCAAAATAAAACTGTAAATCAGTGACAGAAAGGCAGCCCCATGGCAAAATGCTTCACCAAAGATGAAACCAAAATGATCAAAGGTATTTAACATAAGTAATAATCAGAGAACTCCATACTTATTCTGGTTTTGTTTATCATAGGGGAAAAGGAATCTAAATACAACAAATAGGAAATCAGCTAATTAAAATTTTATAAATATGATAGTAATGCCATTTGATACTTATAAATAATTTAGAATTACATTAATGGGCTTTAACATATTAAAAAGTTTGCAGAACATTATATATCATTGCACTTTGGTAAGAAACTAAATATTTGTGAATATTTATATATATTGTATGATGTCTGAACATATTTTAAAAAGTTAGCTGTGTGTGGATGATGGTACTTGGAATTATTCTAATCGTAGTTTTACTCATTTGTATTTTCTATTGTTTCTAAATTGAGCATGTACTGTATTATTTATGTAACTGATAACACAGAATGTACCAAAAATAGGGCATTATATCCATTTTTCCATTATCGGAGTCAGCTTTATTTTTTTATTGAAATTCCGATCAAATGAACCACTTCTTAGTGTTAGAAAACTGTATTCATGCACATAGACACATAACTCTGTAATATGTGCAGTAGCAACACAAAAAATGTGGGATACTATCCGTATTGTAAAAATATAGGTCAGTTCTGAGTGACTCATCCTTCCTTTTCCTTTTCATTTAAATGGATCCTTCAATTTTTTGTTTGTTTCTTTTAATTGCAAATACTACTTAAATCTTGTTTTCTCTTAATATGTCTCCTGCCTCCCTTTTTCCATTCTGTTTTTAGGCTGCTTAAATGTCTTCAATATATGTCTTTATATGTATGTATGTATGTATGTGTGTGTGTGTGTGTGTGTGTATATATATATATATATATATATATATATACTTTTTTTTAGTTTTGAATTTATAGTCTAGAGCTTTTCAAAGGAAAAGTTTGTTATAAGTTTAATTTAAGAATGGAATTCATTTTGATAGCTTTAAGGAGCTTACAGTTTAAGATTTTCTCTTAATTTCTGGACATTTCACAGGGGAAAAAAAAGCCCTTTCTAAAGTACCTTTTCTGATAAAGTAAATGAGTGTGTTATTTGTAAAATGATTTAGAGCATGTGGGTTTTAACAGGAAAGGATTTGTTTTTTGGCTTTTTCTCTGTCATATCAAGGGTGTGGTTATATTTTTGTTTTGTTTTTTAGCTTGAGTGGGATGTTACTTGACATCCCATCATAAAAATACAGCACATCATAAAAATGCAGTGTGCTGTATTTGTTTTGCCATGACTTCCAAGCAGCTTAGAGGTAAATTTAGGGTTCATTGCTTATCCATGTATACACTTATCTCTTTCAACTTATAACGATTTTTAGGTCATTAATTATCCTTTTTATCCTTTTTGGAAGTAGAGGCAAAAAATGAATATGCATTTATGTAAATATATATACATATACACATATATAAGTTCAGTCACACACTCTGTGTAAACATGCTGTTTTAAATTTTTTTTAGCCAACAAATGGAATCTTCTTGAGCATGTTTCTGATTGTTTTGCCATTGGAATCTATGGCTCATGGCCTCTTCCATGAATTGGGTAACTGTTTAGGAGGAACATCTGTTGGATATGCTATTGTGATTCCCACCAACTTCTGCAGGTACAGTAACCTAGTATAATAAGTAATAGCTACTTGACTCTTAATATTTTGCTAATATTGGTATAAGATGATAGCTCATTTTTTCAAAACTATAATATTCTCAAAGTATAATACTCTTGCTTTTTTATTTTCCATTTATCCCAAATGTTTAAAAACCTTTATCTACTCTGAGTAATAATATAATCTTCAGGGTTCAATTAAAATTTTATTTTTGATAAATGTGATTAGCTTATATTTTAGCTAAAAATCATAAAATATGAATGGATTTTCATAAAATATGAATGGATTTTCTAAGTAAAGTTCCTGCCCTTTCTTTAGAGAGGGATATCTTGTTTAAGAAAATGTGAAACAACATGGTGAAGTATAATAGAATGTACACTGGACCTCAGTGTTCTAAATTCTAGTTCTGTGTTACTTTAGGCAGATCATAACTTCTCTGGACCTCAGTGTCTTTATCTAAAATGCAAACAATACCATTCTGCCCATATAGAGAAATGTTATGAAGAGCTAATGAGACTATAAATGTAAAAACACTACTAGAAAGTGTCATACAAATACCACGAATCCAAAAACATTGGCAGTGAAGTTAAGTATTTGATTGCAGTTTTATTTGGAAATATTTTTGACCCTAAATGTATGGCAAACCTGTTTCAGTCTGTAAATATTGCCAAATTTTAGTTTTTCTTTTGTAGTTAAGTACCTTTGAAGTAGAAAAAAATAGTTCCTTTCCATTAATGAATTCTGTTGACCAAGCAGTCATCATACTTTCCTTGGCCAGGGGTGGGAGAGGGCTTGAAATGAACTTTTTATCTGATTTCAAATATTTGACATAAAAAACACATAGTAAATATTTCCTCCATATTAAAGACTTGACATATAAGTTGAAGATTCTCATGAGAAGTAAAAGAAATACGTTTAGAAGGATCACATAAAGTAAGATGTGACAACTCTGCAGGAAGAATATGTGGAAGTAGTAATTTGCACAGTTAGATTTTTATTCTGTTATAATTTTTGATTATGCATTGCTTTATTCTTTTGCTGTTTTGTGGCTGTTAAATGATACAGATAGGGACAAAATGTTTTGTTCTTTTAATGAAAACTTTTATAGAATTAATAGAATAGTATTGATAATACATGAAGCAAAATATAAAGTTTTCAAAATTCCTACTAGAAATCTCTTTTCTGGATAAGAGTTATGAATTTTTCTCCCTCAATATTGATTTGATTCTGCTAGTTTTAAGACTTGGTTTATTATCTTTACTAAAGTACCATTTTACATGTATTCCAGGATCAGGTCTAAGTCTTCAGTTAGTATTCAGTAGTATATAAGGCAGTGGACCTAAATAGTAATAATTTTTTTAAATAAATTTATTTATTTTATGTATTCATTTATTTTTGGCTGCGTTGGGTCTTCGTTGCTGCACCTGGGCTTTCTCTTGTTGAGGCGAGCAGGGGCTACTCTTTGTTACAGTGCGCGGGCTTCTCATTGCAGTGGCTTCTCTCATTGCAGAGCACAGGCTCTGGGTGTGCGGGCTTCAGTAGTTGCAGCGCGTGGGCTCAGTAGTTGTGGCTCATGGGCTCTAGAGCGCAGGCTCAGTACTTGTGGCACGTGGGCTTAGTTGCTCCGTGGCATGTGGGATCTTCCCAGACCAGGGCTCGAACTCATGTCCCCTGCATTGGCAGGCGGATTCTTAACCACTGTGCCACCAGGGAAGTCCATAATAATTGTTTTAAAATGTCATTTATTAAAAGGTAAGTTCTGTCATTTATTAAAAGGTAAGTTCTATCATTTATGTACCTTAAGTTAGTAAAACTTGAACACAACTTTATAAAGACTATCTTTTTCAACACAGAAATTAAATATATAATTTAAAATATCGCTTCCATATTTTGTTAAAATTTTTTTCTCAAAAAAGTACTTTCATTATTGTCCCCACCCAGGTATTCTAGAAACATTTTGGGGGTAGAATTAGTACAGTCTTGCTTTTTAAAGTTTTGTTTAATATCTGTCATTTGGTAAGAAGATATGAATAAAGAATGAAGAGTAGTACTATCTACATTTGGAGATATTCTCCCAGCTTCCAGTTTTATTGATAAGAAATATAATTTTTGGAAACTAGGCTTTGATTTTCCAAGCTTAATTCTTATCACTGTAGAAAATTTAGGAAAGATGTTTTTCTTAAAAAAAATCCTGCCATTTAATTAGCCACTTATGATTCTTAGATAATTTATTATAAATGAAGAATAGGAATGTGACATAGAATGAACACTTCATAAACACTAAAATGATCTTTTTTTCTCCTTCTTCAGTCCTGATGGTCAGCCAACACTTCTTCCACCAGAACATGTACAGGAGTTAAATTTGAGGTCTACTGGCATGCTCAATGCTATCCAAAGGTTTTTTGCATATCACATGATTGAGACCTATGGATGTGACTATTCTACAAGTGGCCTGTCCTTTGATACTCTACATTCCAAACTGAAAGCTTTCCTTGAACTTCGGACTGTGGATGGACCTAGACATGATACGTATGTTTTGTATTACAGTGGGCACACCCATGGTACAGGAGAGTGGGCTCTTGCAGGTAAATCCACCTCTGGCAATTTCACTATTGTAAAAATATGCCTATTCGTGGAAATCTGTCCTTCACACTGAAACATTAAGTTTCCAAATTCTCAGTTTTCCACTTCACAGATTACCAAGTATACATACGACTGTTTTGTTTGCCTTTTCTCTGGCATACTTGTTTAGCATAATTTTAGTAATCTCTAAAGGTTTTGAAAATTATGTTTTGTGTTGATTGGAAGAAAAAATCTGACTGCTTGATCTAAGACTTATATTTAGTTTCCCTTTAAAGTATTTTCAGAATTATTAAATGTAGTTACATTTTTCAGAAGCTGATCAACTTATTTGACTAATACTTGTAAGTCTTTAAGGTGTTACAGGATGCTGATTTCAGTAGTTCTTCATATATGGAGTTTTATTTATGTTAGAAAGCTCACCATAGTTTTAAGCAGCAGGTGATACGATATGGTTGCAGTAGTGCTTAGGTCAGTGCTTGGTCCTCATTTGCCCCAACAGTGTTGTTTGAGGCAAGTTTCTCTGTTTCAGTTCTCTCACCTGTAAATAGAAGGGGTAATATTAAGTCTCCTTGCCAAGGGAGAAATGAGACCCTGTAAGTCAAAGGCTTTGTTTTATGAATTACTTGCTTAGTGCCTGGAAGAGAGTCTGGCATATAGTAGGAGATGCTTAAGTAATATAGATAGATGGATGAAATCACTGAATGAATCACAAAAAAAGGTAATTTCTTATTTTAGATTAGAAATAGTTTTTAGATTTAATTATGTCCTACTTTTTTTTCTATAAAATATTTCAGATGTTTTACACCATGAACACAAACAATAAAATAATCATAAAATATAAGTAGAAAACGATATTCAGATCAAAGAAAAATATAAAACAAAAGTATTATGGAAGGACAGAGGTAGAGCGCCAATACAAGAACTCCAGAAGAAAGGAAATAAACTCAAGGTTAAAGGAGACACGATTTTAAACCATCATGGTCTCACTAATTTCATGCCAGATTGATTTCCAGGGTTTTATTATAAATACATTTTTTGGTTTTGCAAATAAATATTGAATAACTCAATGGCTGTCTAGAAGGAGTAAAGGCAAACTAATACTTACTGAGCACATTTGAAGCATAGCTACTATGCTTGGTACTTTATACACATTATTAGATTTAATCTTCACTTGAAATTTCTTGAAGTAAATACTATCATCTCTATCTTCATTTTTCAGAGGATGAAATGAAAGCTGAAAGTGGTTACATAACTTATCTATAGTCATACTACTACTAAGTGATGGAATCATGATTCAAGCCCAGATCTCCCTGACCCCTAAAATCTTCCCCCTATTGCACCATGTTGCTGCCAAAGATGAAAACCATGAAGATAGAGAAATGGCATGTTCTGGTTCAGTAGATATTTTTGTTAGCATGGTTCACCCATTTTCAAAATACTGTAATATAGAAGAAGCTAGTCAGCATTAAAACTACGTCAGTATAATGGTTTATAAAATCATTTACTTGACCTATACTTTTTAATAACAGTGTGTAAAATAACTTTTTAATTTTTATGGCTATTTCAAGTTCAGGTAAAGTATAGCATTCTGTGTACTTCAGAGCACAAGAGAAAAAGTTCTAGTCTGCTCAAAAATCTTTACAGAAATATATTTCAGACCCAAAAACAGGGATTGATTATTGAAAACTACTGCAGTGCTTATAATAATAACCTCTTCCCTAAGCAAATGGGTCGAAAAAGGCATAATTTTGGTGACCATGCATATATCCTTAGTAATTTTTAAGTTTTAAAAGAAAGTAATTTAAGAAGCAAACATGTTGTACATTTCCATGAAGGATTTATTACTTAATGTAAACATTTTGCCAAAAGTTTGCATTTTTCTTAAGTCCTTTAAAATTTATCTCAAGTATTTTTTAAAAGGTGGCTTTGGAAATAAGTTCTAGATGTTCAGTTTACTGATTTTTTTGTTTGTTTTTAGTTTATTTTTGTGTATGGTGTTAGGGAGTGTTCTAATTTCATTCTTTTACATGTAGCTGTCCAGTTTTCCCAGCACCACTTATTGAAGAGACTGTCTTTTCTCCATTGTATATCCTTGCCTCCTTTGTCATAGATTAGTTGACCCTAGGTACGTGGGTTAGCTCTGGGCTTTCTATCCTGTTCCATTGATATAAATTTCTGTTTTTGTGCCAGTACCATAGTCTTGATTACTGTAGCTTTGCAGTATAGTCTTAAGTCAGGGAGGCTGATTCCTCCAGCTCTGTTTTTTTCCCTCAAGAATGCTTTGGCTATTCGGGGTCTTTTGTGTCTCCATACAAATTTTAAGATTTTTGGTTCTAGTTCTGTAAAAAATGCCATTGGTAATTTGATAGGGATTACATTGAATCTGTAGATTGCTTTGGGCAGTATAGTCATTTTCATAATATTGATTCTTCCAATCCAAGAACATGGTATATCTCTCCATCTGTTGGTATCATCTTTAATTTCTTTCATCAGTGTCTTATAGTTTTCTGCATATAGGTCTTTTGTCTCCCTAGGTAGGATTATTCCTAGGTATTTTGTTCTTTTTGTTGCAGTGGTAAATGGGGATGTTTCCTTAATTTCTTTCAGATTTTTCATCATTAGTGTACAAGAATGCAAGAGATTTCTGTGCATTAATTTTGTATCCTGCAGCTTTACCAGATTCATGGATTAGCTCTAGTAGTTTTCTGGTGCCATCTTTAGGATTCTCTATGTATAGTAGTATCATGTCATCTGCAAACAGTAACAGTTTTACTTCTTTTCCAATTTGTATTCCTTTTATTTCTTTTTCTTCTCTGATTGCCGTGGCTAGGACTTCCAAAACTATGTTGAATAATAGTGGTAAGAGTGGACATCCTTGTCTTGTTCCTGATCTTAGAGGAACTGCTTTCAGTTTTTCACCATTGAGAATGGTTTGCCTTTATGATATATGGCCTTTATTATGTTGAGGTAGGTTCCCTCTATGCCCACTTTCTGGAGAGTTTTTATCATAAATGGGTATTGAATTTTGTCAAAAGCTTTTTCTGCATCTATTGAGATGATCATATGGTTTTTATTCTGCAATTTGTTAATATGGTGTATCACATTGATTTGCATATATTAAAGAATCCTTGCATCTCTGGGATAAATCCCACTTGATCATGCATGGTGTATGATCCTTTTAATGTGTTGTTGGATTCTGTTTGCTAGTATTTTGTTGAGGATTTTTGCATCTGTATTCATCAGTGATATTGGTCTGTAATTTTCTTTTTTTGTAGTATCTTTGTCTGGTTTTGGTATCAGGGTGATGGTGGCCTCATAGAACAAGTTTGGGAGTTTTCCTTCCTCTGCAATGTTTTGGAAGTGTCTGAGAAGGATGGGTGTTAGCTCTTCTCTAAATATGTGATAGAATTCACCTGTGAAGCCATCTGGTCCTGGACTTTTGTTTGTTGGAAGATTTTTAATCACAGTTTCAATTTCATTACTTGTGATTGGTCTGTTCATATCTTCTATTTCTTCCTGGTTCAGTCTTGGAAGGTTATACCTTTCTAAGAATTTGTCCATTTCTTCCAGGTTGTCCGTTTTATTGGCATAGTGTTGCTAGCAGTAGTCTCTTACGATGCTTTGTATTTCTGCGGTGTTTGTTGTCACTTCTCCTTTTTCGTTTCCAATTTTATTGATTTGAGTCTTCTCCCTCTTTTTCTTGATGGCTAATGGCTTATCAATTTTGCTTATCTTCTCAAAGAACCAGCTTTTAGTTGTACTGATCTTTGCTATTGTTTTCTTTGTTTCTATTTCATTTATTTCTGCTCTGATCTTTATGATTGCTTTCCTTCTGCTAACTTTGGGTTTTGTTTGTTCTTCTTTCTCTAGTTCCTTTAGATGTAAGGTTAGATTGTTTGAGATTTTTCTTGTTTCTTGAGGTAGGCTTGTATAGCTATAAACTTCCCTCTTAGAACTGTTTTTGCTGCATCCAAAAGGTTTTGGATCGTCGTGTTGTCATTGTCATTTGTCTCTAGGTATTTTTTAGTTTCCTCTTTGATTTCTTCAGTGATATCTTGGTTATTTAGTAACACATTGTTTAGCCTCCATATGTTCGTGTTTTTTCCCCTGTAATTCATTCCTAATCTCATAGCGTTGTGGTCAGAAAAGAAGCTTGATATTTCAGTTTTCTTAAATTTACCGAGGTTTGATTTGTGACCCAAGATGTGATCTATCCTGGGGAATGTTCTGTGCGCACTTGAGAAGAAAGTGTAATCTGCTGTTTTGGGATGGAATGTCCTATAAATATCAATAAATCTTTCTGGTCTATTGTGTCATTTAAAGCTTGTTTCCTTATTAATTTTCTGTTTGGATGATCTGTCCATTGGTGTAAGTGAGGTGTTAAAGTTCCCCACTATTATTGTGTTACTGTCTATTTCCTCTTTTATAGCCGTTAGCAGTTGCCTTATGTATTGAGGTGCTCCTACGTTGGGTGCGTAATATTTACAGTTGTTACATCTTCTTCTTGGATTGATCCCTTGATCATTGTGTAGTGTCCTTCGTTGTCTCTTGTAATAATCTTTATTTTAAAGTCAATTTTATCTGATATGAAAATTGCTACTACAGCTTTCTTTTGATTTCTATTTGCATGGACTACCTTTTTCCATCCCATCACTTTCAGTCTGTATGTGTCCCTAAGTCTGAAGTGGGTCTGTTGTAGACAGCATATATATATGGGTCTTGTTTTTGTATCCATTCATCCAGTCTGTGTCTTTTGGTTGGAGCATCTAATCCATTTACATTTAAGATAATTATTGATATGTATGTTCCTATTACCACTTTCTTAATTTGGGGGGGTTTGTTTTTATAGGTCTTTTCCTTCTCTTGTGTTTCCTGCCTAGAGAAGTTCCTTTAGCATTTGTTGTAGAGCTGGTTTGGTGGTGCTGCATTCTCTTAGCATTTGCTTGTCTGTAAAGCCTTTAATTTATCCATGGAATCTGAATGAGATCCTTGCTGGGTAGAGTAATCTTGGTTGTAGGTTCTGTCCTTTCATCACTTTAAGTATATCATGCCACTCCCTTCTGGCTTGTAGGGTTTCTGCTGAGAAATCAGCTGTTAACCTTATGGGAGTTCCCTTGTATGTTATTTCTCGTTTTTCCCTTGCTGCTGTCAATAATTTTTCTTTATCTTTAATTTTTGCCAGTTTGATTACTGTGTGTCTCGGCATGTTTCTCCTTGGGTTTATCCTGTATGGGACTCTCTGCGCTTCCTGGACTTGGGTGGCTATTTCCTTTCCCATGTTAGGCAAGTTTTCGACCATAATCTCTTCAAATATTTTCTCGGGTCCTTTCTCTCTCTCCTTCTGGGACCCCTATAATGCAAATGTTGTTGCATTTAATGTTGCCTCAGAGGTCTCTTAGGCTGTCTTCATTTCTTTTCATTCTTTTTTCTTTATTCTGTTCCGCAGCAGTGAATTTCACCATTCTGTCTTCCGGGTCATATATCCGTTCTTCTGCCTCAGTTATTCTGCTATTGATTCCTTCTAGTGTAGTTTTCATTTCAGTTATTGTGTTGTTCATCTCTGTTTGTTCTTTAATTCTTCTAGGTCTTTTTTAATCATTTCTTGCATCTTCTCGATCTTTGCCTCCATTCTTTTTCCGAGGTCCTGGATCATCTTTACTGTCATTATTCTGAATTCTTTTTCTGGAAGGTTGCCTATCTCCACTTCATTTAGTTGTTTTTCTGGGGTTTTATCTTGTTCCTTCATCTGGTACATAGCCCTCTGCCTTTTCATCTTGTCATTCTGTGAATGTGGTTTTTGTTCCACACGCTGCAGAATTGTAGTACTTCTTGCTTCTCAGTTTACTGATATTTATATTATCTTTTTCATTTCTTAGGAAATGTAATAGACACCAAGATAAATAGCATAAAAGTGTTCTTAAATTTTCATTCACTATGAATAAGGAATAATTTATGAACACAAACTCTAAAGCAGGGTAATATTTTAGGCAAATGTCTAGCAGTTACATTCTGCAGTGTTTTATCTTTATAATATTTTTTTAAGTATGTCAATAAGTTAACCATTATAGAATTCTTCTATTAGGCCAGAAGATCTGTTCGTGTATGTGTAACTTTCTTTGTGAGAGTCTTTGTTGTAAAAATAGGAAAAAAAAATGGAGAAAGCATAGCTTGACAGGCCTTCCCTTTCCCATGAAGGCTAGGTTTTTGTCCCATAATAATTCAGCAACTGTATACTCCCCCACGGCCTGAGGCACCTGGCTCAGTGGATGAGTCCTCTTTTCAGTCAGTTCCTGGCCTTGGCCTGCCTGAAACAACCCTCAAAGGTTGATTCTATCTATCTCAGAAGTAGTATTGAACACCCCTGCCCTGAAGAAAATGCTTTAATTCATTCCAGGCCAAGTGACAAAGAACTCTAAGCACTGAGCTTTATCAATAGGTATTTTTCTAGAAACGTCTAAATAAGAAACGTCACGACTCGATTTTACTTCAGCAAGTTAAGAGTAGGTCCAAAAATCACTGTGAGAAAGAGAATCTTTATCCCATACCTTTACTGTTAGTACTTCTTAGAATATGTAGTCTTCTTACATTTATGGGGCTCCATAGTGTAGAACCTGATATTTTTGCCTGTTTGAGGGTAAAAAACAATTATGGTAATGACAAGAGAGACAGAAATACATAAAAAAATGTAGAAAACCTATAAAGCAGTTTATCACAGGTAAACAAAGTCTTTAAAAAGCAGTCTCAATTACTTGAACTGTTGGCTTGAATTAGATTACTTGAATCAGATGGCTGTTATCTGAGATAAATGTAAATATTCTGCATCTGGACCAAAAGCCAAATGCAACATAGAAACTGTTCATAGGAGAAAGCAGAGCAAAACAAAACAAGAGAAGAGAAATAGTATAAAGGGCTTTAATACTGCTTTAAATTTCTTGCTGATATCTAAAGAGTGTGTTTATAAGAGAATTAGTGTAGAGTGTGCTGAAGAATATTTATTGAAATAGTTGTAGAAGGCAAGTTAGAACGATGAGGCAGGCAAGTTAGAACAATGATTTTTTGTGGCAGATGGAATTTGTATAACTCCTCTTGTAATCTGTGTTGTCCTGTCATCTCCAGAGACGTTTAATAAAACTGGCCATAAAGAAGTGAGCTTGATCATATTTAAAAAGATATCTCCTGGGGCTTCCCTGGTGGCACAGTGGTTGAGAATCCGCCTGCTGATGCAGGGGACACGGGTTCATGCCCCGGTCTGGGAAGATCCCACATGCCGCAAAGCGGCTAGGCCCATGAGCCATGGCCACTGAGCCTGTGCGTCCAGAGCCTGTGTTCCGCAACGGGACAGGCCACAACAGTGAGAGGCCCGTGTACCGCAAAAAAAAAAAAAAAAAAAGATATGTTAGTAATATGTGAAAAATAGTGTCTCTGAGATGATTGATAGGTATGAGTGTAAGAGCAGTTCATGAAACAAATTTTTCATTGTCACAGTCTAAGATACAGCAGGCTGATGAATAAAAGAATATTAATTATTCATGAAGAATGTCATATACCCTGACTTTATAGGTCATATTATTAATAGAATCCAAATTCTAAAGGATTCTCTATCTCTTCAGTATTGTCATTTTGATAGTTTAGCAAAGAGCATGGTTGCTCTTGTTAAAAATACATATTCTGAAGTTAGGTTGTTGGAACTTGTATTAGTAAATTATAGCATGTTAAAACTTTTTCTAATTATAAAAGTAACATATATTCAACATAAAAATTTTGGATCACATAAAGAAGTATAACAAACACCACCTGAAATCCAAATACCCGGAAATAACTACTGCTGTTATTTTTGTAGATACACTTCTCTGTCATGCTTTTTCTAATATCATAGATATTTTTGTCATTAAAATTTCTTTATAAATATCATTTATTATAAACCTCTTCTCATAAGGTTATACCATAATTTATATCCGTTCCCCCAGTAGTTTCAGATTTTACACTATCTTAGATAGCAGTGGGAAGATGAGCTTTATATGTATTTTTTTGTCTGCATTTCTACCCTTTCCTTAGGGTAAATTCCTAGAATTGGAATGACTGGATTAGAATACCATTTGAGACAGAGCCAGGACTAGGGTGAGGTGAGCATGGCAGTTGCTTGGGGCACAGAATTTAAGAGGGTGCTAAAAATTAAATGATGACGATAACATTTTAATGCAATATATTTAAAAATCAAAAGTTAATGCAAAAAAAAACCCATCCATAATGAACCACATGTAAATACTAGCTGTAAGATATATTTTTAAGTCAGAAATATATTTACTTTATACCTTTCTGGTATATGTTTTTTTAATCCTTTATTGTTGTTCAGGTATAAAACTGATTTAAAAATAAACCCATTCCAAATTCATTCTTGTTACTGGTAGGAAGGGTGTTTTTCATCTCGTAGGTAACTACATATGAGGAGATAAGTTAATTCATTAGAAGTGTAGAACGGGGTGAGCCAACATTTTCTGTAAGGACCAGATATTTTTGGCTTGGTAGGCCATAAAGTCCCTGTTGCAACTACTTAGCTCTACCATTGTAGTATAAAAGCAGCCATAGACAGAATATAAATAAATGGATGTTATTTATAGAAATATGAAATATAAATTTCCTATAATTTTTACATGTCACAAACTTCTCTTTAAAAAAATTTTTTTTACCATTTAAAAATGTAAAATCAGTTCTTAGCTCTCAGGCTGTGCAAAACAAGTGGCAGGCTGGATTTGACCACGAGCCATAATTTGCTGCCCCTGATGTAGAATATTTGCTTTGCTGTATAATTTTAATTTTTTTCACTAAATTGAACTTTATAAAATAATTTTCTTATTTTATCATAGCATACCTCTTTAATGTGAATAACAGGATGATTGGGGGGTTGGGGGTGTTTTGGTTTGATTTTTTACCTGAAGCTGGAAGTCTGTTTTTTGTTTTTAAAAATTCTTCTGAAAGAGATACTTTGAAAAAAAGGCTCCCTCTTTTTTTTTCTTACATATTTTAAGAACTTAAAGAAAATACACTTAAGACAAAAGAGTATTCTTAGTAAGACACTTCAGAAATTCTTGCTCTACTGAACTTTCTGTTGTTCACAGGTGGAGACATACTACGCCTTGACACACTTTTAGAATGGTGGCGAGAAAAGAATGGTTCCTTCTGTTCCCGACTTATTATCATATTAGACAGTGAGAATTCAACCCCCTGGGTGAAAGAAGTGAGAAAAATCAATGACCAGTATATTGCAGTGCAAGGAGCAGAGATGACAAAAACAATAGATATTGAAGAAGCTGACCCACCGCAGCTGGGTGACTTTACAAAAGACTGGGTAGAATATAACTGCAACTCCACTAATAACATCTGCTGGACTGAAAAGGGACGCACAGTGAAAGCAGTGTATGGCGTGTCAAAACGGTGGAGTGACTACACTCTGCATTTGCCAACGGGAAGCGATGTGGCCAAGCACTGGATGTTGTACTTTCCTCGTATTACATATCCACTAGTGCATTTGGCAAATTGGTTGTGTGGTCTGAACCTTTTTTGGATCTGCAAAACTTGTTTTAGGTGCTTGAAAAGATTAAAAATGAATTGGTTTCTTCCTACCGTGCTGGACACAGGACAAGGCTTCAAACTTGTCAAATCTTAATTTGGAACCCAAAGTGGAATATTGTTGGGAGTTCATTCTACCAGTTATCACTAACTTGCCATTTTTTGCATATTGTATTTTTATTTGTAAAAAATATCTTGTTACTTCTGTAGCTGCTCTCATTTTGTCTTTTCTCCAGTAATTATGGTATATGTAAGGTGTTGGGAATAAGCACTATTTTATACTAAAAATATGTAGGGAGTCACAAATGTTGACTTTGTAAATGCATAAGAGATGTTAAAAATAATAACAATGCACTTTGAGGAATGTTTGCATATGCCTCTGATTAGAAAGAAGACACTCTGCTCTGCAGTGGCCAATGAAGAATCACTAATGCCTTATTTTCTAGGCATATATTAAAGAATGTAAACCAGACAAATTGTTTACTATTATAAGAAAACTACCAATTTGCTTACAGAAGATTATTTTGTGTGAACAGTAGGTTTGAGTTCAAGGCCATTTGAAGAATTACAAGCTCTCTCTCAGAAAAGGGAAAAGGAAGAAGTCTGCTTAAAATGAATGCAAAATTTGCTTGTAGTCCATCACGTTTAGTTACTTGGCTATGACCTGTTATCGGTATCACAGAGAAGCCCAAATCACTGTTTAGGTCAAGACATTCTTCATATAGGTAACTGTAAGAAGCTAGAGCCTACAAATTGCTCCTTCATGCAGTGTTAGGGGCCTATGAAAGCACTGGCAGTTTTAAGGGTCTTTCTCAGGGTAACAATGTTTTCTTAATGAACAATGTTTCCAGCTGCAAATTCCTTCCAAATAAATTGTCTTCCCTTTCAAAAAGTAATCTTAAGAAATTTAGCCATTTGTCATTGATTTAGGCTATTTTCAGTACTGAGAAATGATTTTGATCTTTATAGAGTTAATGCTCTGTCATGAAAACTATTTTTCAGATCCCCATTAGTGGTAACACTTCTTTCTACTGAAGGTCAAAGGATTGGAAACAGGTGATTTTTCTTCATGTATACATATAATGTATTATGTAAAAAAGTATTCATATTGGCAATTTTACTTAAGCATAATGGTGTGGTTGTAATTTTTAAAACTTAATTCAGTGTTTTCTCGGATTAAAGCAGGCATGGATCAGGGTATCTCCTAAGAGGTAATTTACCTCCTGTTCCCTTCCAATAATCCTTACATTCTAAGTTTTCATCTCTGAGAAATAACAAGAAGGGAATAGAATTAAATTGGGGGATAATCTAATCTTTGTTGTTTAAATGGTGTGACGTCTCACCATTAAAGCCGTTTTCTCCAGCCTCAGAGAGAGTAAATAATGCCTCCACCATCTTCTACCTGGTGACTTGAAGTTTTAGTTAGGAAGAAGTCACTTAGCGTCAGGGAACTTGTATACCACTATCTATGCAGCATTGTTATATAGAGTCTGATTATTTCTGCATTTTGAGTATGATTTTCCTAATGTTCTGAATAAAATTTTGTCAAAAATTAATTTTTCACATAATGTGCAAATAACAGTTATTGAATGTTTTAGTGTATTAAGAGAGAGAGTCATAAAAAATGTCCAAGTATTAGAGTTCATGGTTAGTAGCAGGTTGATTTAAAATTTTCCAATATTTGGTTACATATTTATATAAACATCATCCAAATGAAATAGTATATAGTGTTTCATTACTATTCAAAAATAGTGTAGCAGACAAGCCAAGTGTTAAAATTATGAGCTTACAGCTAAAAAACAGTTTAATTACCGTTAAGTAAAATCATCTTTTAAATTCTGAGCCAGTATTAAGCCAACTAGCTTTAACTAAAGTGTATCTCTTTACTCTGAGAAAGCCAAACATAAAAGTATATCCTGCATTCTTTATAAAGTGATACTAAGATTTTACTAAAAATCACATTCAAAAGGTAGCAGACATTTTTACAGCCACAAAGCTAATATTTTGATAAATATTTTCTATAAAGTACAACCAAAAAAGGTCTGGGCTAAAAATGTGACTTGAACCTATTTATTAAGTTTGATGAATTCTCCTACCCATACAAATAAGACATTATAAATGACTCTTAGGAGATGGCATCCTAAATTAAAGATGCCTATTTAAAAACATTCAAGTATGATAAATGATAGTATGGAGAAGGAATATTACAGGAAGGCTAAATTGATTGGTTATTTTTACCTAAAGATTAAAAAACAGACCTGACAATGAGACTAATTTTCTTATGGCTTCCATTTTATATATCATGTTTAGGAAGGAGTTACTTGAAGTGATAGAATTTATGTTAGGGCAAAATTTTACCATTCCACTAAAAAGAGATAACATGGAGATGTTTTTCAACATAATGTTGACTTAATTTGTTTCCTTATATGATACCTTGCTAAAACCATAAAAGACTCCCCTCTAAAAACATCTTTTTCAAATGTATACACTGTTATGTGATAAATTAAGGAGTCAAGTTCTTTTTCTCATAATTTTTTAGTTATGCTATTATTTCATTCAAAAGTTTAATTTGCTCTGACTAAACTCTTGGGATATTTGGATTTATCTTTGCATAGCTTTCTATCTCACTCTTCTTAATAAATATGAAATTCTATAGACAAGACCTTTTTCAGAAAACCATTTTTATGAACACTTTTCATAAATTACATACTTTTTAAAAGTTACATTGCTAATTCAAATGCATTTATATTTAATGCATTAGTGGGTAGAATTTTTTTGGAGTAAAATCTTCACTAAAGTCTATTTGTAACTGTACATTTTGTTTGTAAATTTTGGCTTGAATATATTTGCTGTTTTGGATACTGCATTTTTTATAGGTATCCTTTCACATTTAGAGCATAGTCTCTTTCAAAATAATGTTCTACATTACCTTTCCACAGGTGATGTGATAGTTACTATTATGTATGCCAAAAGAAAATGGCTTAATTTTAAGCATGTGATTAAGTATATTTGATAGTAAGTGCTCAAAGGAGTTAGATCTGTCAGTACTTTTGAACATCTCCTCTGTTGGGAAGTAACTAGACTGTCATCTCTTTTCAGGCAGAGGCTTGCACATCTTGGTATTTCTGGTACACAATTACCCAGAAGAGTGCCTTGCCTATAATTCTTATTATTTAAAAAATATTTTTGACTGAGTGAATGAATTTAGACTCCTAATGAGAAATTGGAATAACTTGATTGTAAATTATTACATTTTCTTGACAGTTTTACCTTAAGTGGATATTATTTCAAGATCCTCATTAAATTAATAATTACCAAAGACAGTTACAGAATCAGTGAAAGGAAAACTAATATCACATTTGTAGTTAAAGAGCCATAGGATCAAGATTAGGGAAGGAAAAACTTTGTTTGAATGAAAACATAGCTGATATCAATCACCAAAAAGTGGCTTTTTGTGGGTTGAGTCCCTTTTCCTCATGTCTCCAATATGATTAAGGTTGAATCTTTCATTGATTTCCCATTAGAAACATATAGACAGGTTGGAGATTTATCACAAATGGAACTTATTGAAAAAGTCTGACAGATGAACAAAGAAAGAATTTGGCTGTGCCTGTCACTGACAACTAGACTATAAAATCAGAAAAAATGGGCCTGTGAACATAAGCAGGTTCAGGACAAGTTAGGGAAACTAAAATTATATCAGCTTTGGAGTATCCTCACTAGTTGCAACACATAGGTGTACAGTATGATACAATGAAATTTAAGCAACAATTGTTCTGAGCAACTATTTTGATAAAGTAATTTACATTTATGTTTTTTAGGAAATATTACTTAGACCAAAGATGATTCAAAATTGAAATCTGTAGGCTAATCACTAAGGTTTCTTCAATATTAATATGTAAAAACCCTTTTGATTGATTTAAAAGTCAAATTGGCCAATCATCTTGTGTGATGACCTCAGTATTTTTTTTTTAAGTATCAAAATAAGTAGAGTAAGTAGACAAGTTTAGTAAAATTCTGTTGTTACTGTTTGGTTTGGACCTAAAAATCTTGATCTATCTTAAATCAGTGTGGCAGGGTCAGTGAGAAATATGGCATATCTCCCTAGATCAGCAATATTTACTCCATGTGAAGTAAAAATATTTTTATATTAAAACATACCAATGTACTGAGCAATATTTGCATTAATTTTTAGTGTAAATCACAAGACTTCAAAGCAATTTTAATATTGTACTAGGTCCTTTGTTCTCCTTACTGCAGAACACTGAAGATTCTTTGGACACAATTTTGGACGTTAATGATACTCTATATTAAAAAGAAAAAAAAATCCTTTGTCTTATGTCCTGGAAACACAAATAGCACGATGAATTTTCGCTAAAAAAATAATTTTGTTTGAATATATATGGAACTTCAGGTGGGTACTGTTTTAATGCAGTTTTATAATAGATATTTCTAGGTTCTTTGGAGTCCTTATACATATTGATTTCTTGTTCTACACAACTAGGTATTGGTAAGGAAAGTGGGGTGAGGATTTTGATTTGTAATCTACATCCCCATGCATTCATACCCATTCTGACCTATTTCTCTGCTATCTAATTAGAAGAGATACTACTCTTTCCAAAACCTAACCTTTGGATTCCTTTCTACATAAAACTAATTCATCAATAACAATAAAAGTGACAATGGCTATCATCTGTTGAATGTTTTTTATGTTCTAGGCACTGTGCTAACCACTTCTGTATACATGATTTCATTAAACCCTCACAACCACCTTTTGTGATGGATGTACTTTTATTTTATGAATGAGGAAACTGAGGCAATGAACTTAAGTAACTTTCCCCACATGACACATCTATGGATAAGAAGTTGGGTCTCAAACTCAGCTCTAAACCAGATTTTATGTTGTGGGGACTCCCACATACCAAGAAAAGGAAGGTTTTACTCGGGTATATATACCTACATGCCCTTTAGAGAACTGTTTGTGTATTTTGTCAAGGGGGTAGACACGTGGCTATAAGCATGTAAGCATAGGGAAGAGGGACAATTGGTCAATATAAAGACCTTCAGTTATTAATTGTACTAATATCAGCCCCACTTCTCAGCTCCTTCCTTAATTTTCTAGCAGTCTCTGATGCTAGAGCCTTTCTGGGGTTGTACTGGACTGCTCAGACACACCTCCCCAGAAGCATATTCTGGGAGGCTGCTAGGCTAGTGCTTGCTTTTCTCTGCCACCCAGTTCATACTCTTTTATCCATTTTGTCTTTGGATGTGTGCTGAAATCTCTGGTCTGATAATAGATCCCCCCATTCCCTACATCTTGATGGTATAGTCACCTGTTTATTCCTTTAAACTGGAGGAGAAGATATAGAGGCATGTGTTCACTATCTTGAACTCAAAGCCAAAGTAAGTTTCATTAAAAAAAAAAAGGTGAGGGCTTCCCTGGTGGCGCAGTGGTTGAGAGTCCGCCTGACGATGCAGGGGACACAGGTTCGTGCCCCGGTCCGGGAAGATCCCACATGCCACGGAGCGGCTGGGCCCGTGAGCCATGGCCGCTGAGCCTGCGCGTCCGGAGCCTGTGCTCCGCAACGGGAGAGGCCACAACAGTGAGGCCCGCGTACCGCAAAAAAAAAAAAAAAACAATTGACTTTTACTTCTGGTTAGTATATAAAATACAAAAGAACTTTGATCCAGTGGAAACATTAGAAAAATTCCAGGTTAAAATAAACATACTCTTTATTGGAGCTGCTGCAGAATAGTACATACAAACAAATCTAGGTGAAATAAATCCCAGAGAGCAAAAAATTCTTCATAAATAAGCAGAGACTGCAGCAGCTTCTATACCTGGGGCAAATGCCTGCCTTGAGTGCTAGCTAGTATGTTAGAATCAGAGCTGCCATGGACTGGGAGATTTTGCAGGAAAGAGGAAACCAGGCAAACTTTTGACAGCATTATGGGCTGGTGAGATGGGTCTGCAAGGGCAGTAAGCACTTGACCCAACAATTCTGCCCCCTTTCCCTGGAATTTTGCCAAGAAAGTGGCAGTGGAGGAGAGCCTCATAAGCGAAGAAATTCATGCAGCTTTGCACATCACACTTAATTGCCAGACTTAATTGGAATCAAATATGAATCTGAACTATGTAAAACAGACTTATTCCAGTTAAAACACTAAAAAGATCAAATCACTCAGTATCTTGGCAGATGAGGCATGGGAAGTTAGGGACTGGGCTAACTGAGGGTGAACTGAATCTGATTAAAGCTTCTGCCCAGCTCTGGCTCAGGTAAACCTGTGGGAGATTCAGAAGGGTAAGTCCCTCACCTAAACCACCTAGAATGAAAGGCATGCCATTTCTGAACAGACACAAATTACACTTTTCACTGTTCTTATATGCATAATACAGAATACATTTTTTTAAATTATAAGACATGAAGAGGGGAGGAACTGGACCCATTATCAAGAGTAAGCAGTCAAAAAATAGACTTGTAGATTACTAGCACATAAGAATTTTCAAACCAAATGGATATTCTAGGACTAATAAATATGTCAGAAAACTTTAAATCACTGGATGGTACTTGAGGGTGAGGGTTAGTCCCTAGCATAGGGTGTCAGAGTGTGGCAGGAACCACAAAGCAGAGCTATCTGGCATAGACTAAGGAGGACATCCACACCAGGGACAAGGGAAAGATGATAATGGGAGATTGGTTACATAAGCACGGATTTATCAAACATGAAAATATATTTAAGATGATGGGAGCAGATTCTTCTGTTGAAGAAGGGAATTGCAAACATGGAAATGGAGAGAGCTAGAATAGTCACTAAGGTGTTGGATTCGAAGAGGCAGTATTAGATATAGAAATTAATAAGATGTAAATATGTGTAAGGATATGTGTTTATGTTTTTATACATGTAATCCCTAGCTTTGTTTACTAGGAAGGTCTGAGATTACCAGTGCCCCCATAGCAATGAACACACCTAGATCCCAGATCATGGCTTCTGAATATTATTCTCCACTGAAAGGATCCAGGGCTCTTTGGAGAAATAACTGATTACTTCTGATGAGCCTGGAATATGTTAGTTCCAGAGAGCTGGGACAATTTGAGCGTTAGGAAACTAAGTGCCCTTACTAAGTGCCCATACACACATATATGTATAACTATATGTGTATATGTATACATATATACATATGCATACATACTTCATGACTTCGATGAACAGGACAGTAATGTTAAAACAAAGAGGCAGAGGAGGAACCAAGATGGAGGAGTAGAAGGACGTGCTCTCACTCCCTCTTGCGAGAGCACCAGAATCACAACTAGCTACTGGACACTCACCAAAAAAGATACCGCACATCCAAAGACAAAGGAGAAGCCACAATGAGACGGTAGGAGGGGTGCAATCACAGTAAAATCAAATCCCATAACTGGTGGGTGGGTGACTCACAGACTTGCGAACACTAATACCACAGAAGTCCACCCACTACAGTGAAGGTTCTGAGCCCCACGTCAGGCTTCCCAACCTGGGGGTCCAGCAATGGGAGGAGGAATTCCTAGAGCATCAGACTTTGAAGCCTAGTGGGAATTGATTGCAGGACTTTGACAGGACTGGGGGAAACAGAGACTCCACTATTGGAGGGCACACACAAAGTAGTGTGAGCATCGGGACCCAGGGGAAGGAGCAGTGACCCCAAGGGAGACTAAACCAGACCTACCTGCTAGTGTTTGAGGGTCCCCTGCAGAGGCAGGGGGTGGCTCTGTTTCACTGTTGGGACAAGGACACTGGCAACAGAAGTTCTGGGAAGTGCTCCTTGGTGTGAGCCCTCCCAAAGTCTGTCATAAGCCCCAACAAAGAGCCCAGGTAGGCTCCAGTGTTGGCTTGCCTCAGGTCAAACAACCAACAGGGAGGGAACACAGCCCTATCCATCAGCAGGCAAGTGGATTAAAGTTTTACTGAGCTCCGCCCACCAGAGCAACAGTCAGCTCTACCCACCATCAGTCTCTCCCATCAAGCCTCTTAGATAGCCTCATCCATCAGAGGGCAGACAGCAGAAGCACTACAATCCTGCAGCCTGTGGAACATAAAACACATTCACAGTAAGATAGACAAGATGAAAAGGCAGAGGGCTATGTACCAGATGAAGGAAAAAGATAAAACCCCAGAAAAACAATTAAATGAAGAAGAGATAGGCAACCTTCCAGAAAAAGAATTCAGAATAATGATAGTGAAGATGATCCAGGGCCTCAGAAAAAGAATAGAGGCAAAGATCGAGAAGATGCAAGAAATGTTTATCAAAGACCTAGAAGAATTAAAGAACAAACATACAGAGATGAACAACACAATAACTGAAATGAAAACTACACTAGAAGGAATCAATAAGAGAAAAACTGAGGCAGAAGACCGGATAAGTGACCTGGAAAACAGAATGGTGGAATTCACTGCTGCCAAACAGACTAAAGAAAAAAGAATGAAAAGAAATGAAGACAGCCTAAGAGACCTCTGGGACAACATTAAACGCAACAACATTTGCATTATAGGGGTCCCAGAAGGAGAAGAGAGAGAAAGGACCAGAGAAAATATTTGAAGAGATTATAGTCGAAAACTTCCCTAACATGAGAAAGGAAATAGCCACCCAAGTCCAGGAAGCACAGCAAGTCCCATACAGGATAAACCCAAGGAGAAACATGCTGAGACACATAGTTATCAAACTGGCAAAAATTAAAGACAAAGAAAAATTATTAAAAGCAACAAGGGAAAAACAACAAATAACATACAGGGAACTCCCATAAGGTTAACAGCTGATTTCTCTCTCAGCAGAAACTCTACAAGCCAGAAGGGAGTGGCATGATATACTTAAAGTGATGAAAAGAAAGAACCTACAACCAAGATTACTCTACCCAGCAATGATCTCATTCAGATTACATGGAGAAATCAAAAGCTTTAGAGACAAGCAAAAGCTAAGAGAATGCAGTACCACCAAACCAGCTCTATGACAAATGCTAAAGGAACTTCTCTAAGTGGGAAACACAGAGAAGAAAAGGACCTATAAAAACAAACCCAAAACAATTAAGAAAATGGTCATAGGAACATACATATCGATAATTAGCTTAAACGTGAATGGATTAAATGCTCCAACCAAAAGACACAGGTTTCCTGAATGGATACAAAAACAAGACCCATATATATGCTGTCTATAAGAGACCCACTTCAGACCCAGGGACACATACAGACTGAAAGTGAGGGGATGGAAAATGATATTCCATGCAAATTGAAATCAAAAGAAAGCTGCAGTAGCAATACTCATATCAAATATAAATAGACTTTAAAGTAAAGAATGTTGCAAGAAACAAGGAAGACCACTACATAATGATCAAGGGATCAATCCAAGAAGAAGATATAACAATTATAAATATATATGCACCCAACATAGGAGTATCTCAATACATAAGGCAACTGCTAACAGCTATAAAAGAGGAAATCAACAGTAACACAATAATAGTGGGGGACTTTAACACCTCACTTACACCAATGCACAGATCATCCAAAATGAAAATAAATAAGGAAACAGAAGCTTTAAATGACACAATAGGCCAGATAGATTTAATTGATATTTATAGGACATTCCATCCAAAAACAGCAGATTACACTTTCTTCTCAAGTGTGCATGGAACATTCTCCAGGATAGATCACATCTTGGGTCACAAATCAAGCCTCAGTAAATTTAAGAAAATTGAAATCATATCAAGCATCTTTTCTGACCACAACGCTATAAGATTAGAATCAACTACAGGGACAAAAATGTAAAAAACACAAACACATGAAGGCTAAACAATACATTACTAAATAACCAAGAGATCACTGAAGAAATCAAAGAGGAAATCAAAAACTACCTAGAGACAAATGACAATGAAAACATGATGATCCAAAACCTATGGGATGCAGCAAAAGCAGTTCTAAGAGAGAAGTATATAGCTATACAAGCCTACCTCAAGAAACAAGAAAATCTCAAGTAAACAATCTAATGTTACACCTAAAGGAACTAGAGAAAGAAGAACAAACAAAACCCAAAGTTAGCAGAAGTAAAGAAATCATAAAGATCAGAGCAGAAATAAATGAAATAGAAACAAAGAAAACAGTAGCAAAGAGCAATAAAATTAAAAGCTGGTTCTTTCAGAAGATAAACAAAATTGATCAACCATTAGCCAGACTCATCAAGAAAAAGAGAGAGAGGACTCAAATAACTAGAAATGAAAACGGAGAAGTTACAAAAGACACCACAGAAATACAAAGCGTCCTAAGAGACTACTACAAGCAACACTATGCCAATAAAATGGACAACCTCGAAGAAATGGACAAATTCTTAGAAAGGTATAACCTTCCAAGACTGAACCAGGAAGAAATAGAAGATATGAACAGACCAATCACAAGTAATGAAATTGAAACTGTGATTAAAAATCTTCCAAAAAACAAAAGTCCAGGACCAGATGGCTTCACAGGTGGATTCTATCAAACATTTAGAGAAGAGCTAACACCCACACTTCTCAAACTCTTCCAAAAAATTGCAGAGGAAGGAACACTCCCAAACTCATTCTATGAGGCCACCATCATCCTGATACCAAAACCAGAGAAAGATACTACAAAAAAAGAAAATTACAGACCAGTATCACTCATGAATACAGATGCAAAAATCCTCATCAAAATACTAGCAAACAGAACCCAACAACACATTAAAAGGATCATACACCACAATCAATTCGGATTTATCCCAGGGATGCAAGGATTCTTCAATATACGCAAATCAATGTGATACACCATATTAACAAATTGCAGAATAAAAACCATATGATCATCTCAATAGATGCAGAAAAAGCTTTTGACAAAATTCAACACCCATTTAGATAAAAACTCTCCAGAAAGTGGGCATAGAGGGAACCTACCTCAACATAATAAAGGCCATATATGACAAGCCCACAGCAAATATCATTCTCAATGGTGAAAAACTGAAAGCATTTCTTCTAAGATCAGGAACGAGACAAGGATATCCACTCTCACCAGTATTATTCAACATAGTTTTGGAAGTCCTAGCCACAGCAATCAGAGAAGAAAAAGCAATAAAAGGAATACAAACTGGAAAAGAAGTAGTAAAACTGTCACTGTCTGCAGATGAGATGATACTATACATAGAAAATCCTAAACATGCCACCAGAAAAGTACTAGAGCTATTCAATGAATTTGGTAATGTTGCAGGATACAAAATTAAGGTACAGAAATCTCTTGCATTCCTATACACTAATGATGAAAAATCTGAAAGAGAAATTATGGAAACACTCCCATTTACCATTGCAACAAAAAGAATAAAATACCTAGGAATAAACCTACCTAGGGAGAAAAAAGACCTGTATGCAGAAAAGTATAAGACACTGATGAGGGCTTCCCTGGTGGCGCAGCAGTTGAGAGTCCGCCTGCCGATGCAGGGGACATGGGCTCGTGTCCCGGTCTGGGACGATCCCACATGCCACGGAGCGGCTTGGCCCATGAGCCATGGCCACTGAGCCTGCACGTCCGGAGCCTGTGCTCCGCAACAGGAGAGGCCACAACAGTGACAGGCCCGTTTACCGCAAAAAAAAAAAAAGACACTGATGAAAGAAATTAAAGATGATACCAACAGATGGAGAGATGTACCATGTTATTGTATTGGAGGAATCAAATTTGTGAAAATGACTATGCTACCCAAAGCAATCTACAGATTCAATGCAATCCCTATCAAATTACCAATGGCATTTTTTACAGAACTAGAACAAATCATCTTAAAATTTGTATGGAGACACAAAAGACCCCAAATAGCCAAAGCAGTCTTGAGGGAAAAAATCGTAGCTGGAGGAATCAGACTCCCTAACTTCAGACTATACTTTAAAGCTACAGTAATCAAGACAATATGGTACTGGCACAAAAACAGAAACATAGATCAATGAAACAAGATAGAAAGCCCAGAGATAAACCCACGCACCTATGGTCAACTAATCTATGACAATGGAGGCAAAGATATACAATGGAGAAAAGACAGTCTCTTCAATAAGTGGTGCTGGGAAAACTGGACAGCTACATGTAAAAGAATGAAATTAGAACACTCCCTAACAGCATAAACAAAAATAAACTCAAAATGGATTTGAGATGTAAATGTAAGACCAGACACTATAAAACTCTTAGAGGAAAACATAGGAAGAACACTCCTTGACATAAATCACAGCAAGATCTTTTTTGATCCACCTCCTAGAGTAATGGAAATAAAAACAAAAATAAACAAATGGGACCTAATGAAACTTCAAAGGTTTTGCACAGCAAAGGAAACCATAAACAAGATAAAAGGACAACCCTCAGAATGGGAGAAAATATTTGCAAACAAATCAACGGACAAAGGATTAATCTCCAAAATACATAAACAGCTCATGCAGCTCAATATTAAAGAAACAAATAACCCAACCAGAAATGGGCAGAAATAGACATTTCTCCAAACAAGCCATACAGATGGCCAAGAAGTACATGAAAAGCTGCTCAACATCACTAATTATTACAGGAATGCAAATCAAAACTACAATGAGGTATCACCTCACACCAGTTAGAATGGGCATCATCAGAAAATCTACAAACAACAAATGCCTGAGAGGGTGCAGAGAAAAGGGAATCCTCTTGCACTGTTGGTGGGAATGTAGATTGATACAGCCACTATGGAGAACAGTATGGAGGTTCCTTAAAAAACTAAAAATAGAATTACCATATGATCCAGCAATCCCACTACTGGGCATATACCCAGGGAAAACCATAATCCAAAAAGACACATGCACCCCAATGTTCATTGCAGCACTATTTACAATAGCCAGGTCATGGAAGCAACCTAAATGCCCATCAATGGACAACTGGATAAAGAAGAGGTGGTACATATATACAATGGAATATTACTCAGTCATAAAAAGGAACGAAATTGAGTCATTTGTTGAGACCTGGACGGACCTAGAGACTGTCACACAGAGTGAAGTAAGTCAGAAAGAGAAAAACAAATATCGTATATTAACGCATGTATGTGGAATCTAGAAAAGTGGTACAGATGAGCCAGTTTGCAGGGCAGAAGTTGAGACACAGATGTAGAGAACAGACGTGTGGACACCAAGCGGGGAAAACCGCGGTGTGGTGGGCATGGTGGTGTGCTGAATTGGGCAATTGGGATTGACATGTATACACTGATGTGTATAAAATGGATGACTAGTAAGTACCTGCAGTATAAAAAAACAAACAGACAAACAAAATAACTAATACTAAACTTTCTTTGGGTTATTTGTATGGAAATATGTTAATATAAATGTTTCAGACATTACATGAAATTTCTAAAAATCTTATATATTCTGGTATAATGTTATAAGTCATAATTCTAGTTATTACTTTAAAATGTATATCTCAGAAATAACTAGATTTCCTTGTCAATTGCATTATTATGAACTTTCATCAAATCTTTAACCGTGGTCATTTTTAAGTCTTTTGTCACTTACAGACAGTTCTGTGTGTACTGTGATGGTTTTGCAAATATTTTCCTATAAAAGGGTTTCATCTTCAAGGAATTCATGGAAAAGTCTCTGACAAGTACAGGTTTTTGGTAACTGACTATACTGCTGAACTGAATGAATAAGCATTTTCAGAACTCTAATGGAAAACTGATGAACTCATAAAAGTGCTAACAAAAGATCAAGATGAAAAAAATTAATTACACAGGACTGAGTGAACTGATGAGGGTGATTATAATTTTTGTAACTTTGTTTGAATAAAAAAAAATATCCCACAAGGACTCAGAGGCAAAAAATATACAAATCAATTTTCACTGCAAAGTAAAGGAGCTGTTACAGTGGAGGATTACTGGACTGAATGTCAGTATTATGACATAGTATGAATGTGTTTCGTGTTTGGTAATTGCAATCATTGTTGCTTTTGTTGTGGTCATCTATTTACAATGCTTGGTGTCAGTCTATTTATCTCTTGTAAAAATAAAATACAGTGTGTGTGTGTGAAAAACAAAACAAAGACAAAACAAAACAAAAACAAAGAAAAATAATGCTCTATTTTACATACTTAATATCTAATTTACAATACATATTATATAACACATTTATAGCATATATATTATATATGCATAAATTAGAACATTATTTTCCAAATGGACTAGACTATGTATATAAAAGACTACACACACACACCAAGGAGAAGACTTTTTAAAGAACAAAAGGACTGCTTCACTTCTTAAAAAAAAAGAAAAGAAAAAAACAAAGAGGCATATTTTAAAAAATCAGTAGAGGAGATAAAATAGAATACTAAATATATATACATATATATGTGTATGTATGTATATATTTGATTAATTCCAAAGAAGGTAGGAAAGGAAGAACAGAGAACCATTAAGAAAAATAGAAAACAAATAGTGAGATGCCAGATTTAAAATTAAGCTTATTGATAATTATATTGAATATAAATGAAGTAATGGCTTCAATTAAAAGTCAGAGATTTTTCAAACTAGATCAGAGTTTCTCAGCCTCAGCACTACTGACATTTTAGGCCACGTAATTGTTGTAAGAGGTGCACTGCAGACTATTTAACAGAATCTGTGGGCTCTACCCACTAGATACCAGTAACACCATCCCTTTCCCTTCAGTTATGACAACCAAAATTGTCTCCAGATATTCCCAAATGTGCCCTGAGGGACAAAATCAGCCCTGATTGAGAACCACTTGGCTAGATGAAAACCAAGGCCAACAATATGCTGTTTACAAAAAACCACATGTTAATTATAAAGACACAGATAGTTTTAAAGGAAACGGATGGGGTAAAGATGCAAATATTAACTGTAAGAAAGCTGGTATGACTATATTAATATCAGACAATGCAGATTTGAAGACAAAGGGCATTTCCAGAAAAAGAGATATTTCATAATGATAAAAACAATCTACCTATCAAAAGGACTTAAATGTGCATGCACCTAGTAACAGAGCTTCAAAATACATGAACCATAGATTGACAGAAACAAAGAAAAAAGACAAAATCTATAACCATATTTGGAGACTGAAACACTGCTCTTTCATTAACTGCTAGAATAACTAGATGAAAATCAGTAAGGTTATACAAGATTTGACGCTTTTAACCAACTTGACCTAAATGATACTTCTAGAATATTACGGTCAACAACTGCAGAGTATATAGTCTTTTCAAGTACACCTGGAAGGTTCACCAAGATAGACCATATGCTGGGCCAAAATACGAGTCTCATTAAGTTACAGATGACTGCAATCAAACAAAACATTTTCTATGAAAACAGGAATAAATTAAAAATCAAAAATGAAAAGGTATCTACAAAAATCCTCAAATATTTTAAAGTAACATACTTCTAGGTAACTACTGGGTCAAAGACAAAGTCACAGGGTAATTTAAAAATATTTTAAATTCAACATCAATGTTCTTCAGAATAATTTGTTTTCATACACCCTTTCTCAGGACCAATTGGCTTTGGATGGTCAAAAAAAAAAAACTTCATTAAAACCATTCAATTGCTTTCCTTGAATCCTTCCTTGGTCAGTCAGTTACCTTTTGTTTTTAACCTCACACCTATAGGAATGGAAAGCTAAAAAAAGCACTGTTATATTCAGTTTGTTATTCAGGGAAAGGTGGAAAATAAATAAAAAGATTTCCAGCTTCCTTTATTTTATAAGTCCAGATATTATTGTTTTCTTTGAGTGTAATGGGTATTAGGACTGTAGAAAATTATGGTTATAACTAGCTTTTTGCAAGTAAGGTGTTTGCAAGTAGGCATGATCTTATAATGTTAACTGTGATGTGAAAAGGAATTATTTTAATGATGGATTTTGATCAAGATAAAATTTTTAAAAATCTACATGTAGACATATCAGTGAAATTGCAGAAAAAAAAAATCTAAAGCAACTAGTTTTTTTTTTAAGGATAGATTATCTTCAAAAAGGCAAAATGTATACTGACAACTCTACTTAAGCAAGGGCACAATAGAATCAAAGCACAATAGAATTATGCAATCAATGTGCTGAAAGAAAATAATGACCAACATAGAAGTCTACATCCAGCACAAATATTCTTCAGGCATGAAGATGAAATAAAGATATTGTTGGGGAAAAATTTAGAGAATTTACTACCAGCAGACCTTCAGGAAGGAATTAAGTATATCCTTTGGGCAGAAGGAAATCTTAATGGTTTAGAAGGTTAGCTATGTAGGAAGGAAAGAATTCCAAAGAAAGCCATAAATACATGGTAAATCTAAATGAACATTGACTATGTAAAGTAATAATAATAACCTGATGTTTAAAGTATAGAGAGTATTAAAATAGAAAGCATATGTAAATAATAGCATATTGGTTGTATTTTCCTGTGGAGGGTTAAAGTACTAATTAACTTATCATTTCTATCTAGGGTAAACAAAAATTGCCAAATTTTCAGACTAACAGAGAAAAAAGTGGAATTAAAATAATTAATGACTTCATAGAAAAGCAAGAAAGGGGAAAAAACAGAACATAGCATGAGCAGAATAGACAGAAAACAGTAAAATGGTAAATTTAAACCCACATCTGAGGACAGTTCATGGGTGTATGATTGAAAAGAATAACTGATTTAATCACTTTACTTTGTCCTAAGAAGTTCTCCTTAATATGTTCCCATAATTGGAAATTTTAAAATGCTACTTCTCGGGCTTCCCTGGTGGCGCAGTGGTCAGGAATCCGCCTGCTGATGCAGGGGGCACGGGTTCGTGCACCGGTCCGGGAAGATCCCACATGCCGCGGAGCGGCTAGGTCCGTGAGCCATGGCCGCTGAGCCTGCGCGTCCGGAGCCTGTGCTCCACAACGGGAGAGGCCATAACGGTTAGAGGCCCGCGTACCGCAAAAATAAATAAATAAATAAAAATGCTACTTCTTGGATACTTTAGATACTCTTAGCACCAGCAAGGCACTCTGCATGCATCCTGTCTTTTTATCCTCACAATGAACCTGCAAGGCGGGTTTTGTATACCCAAATTGGAGATGAGGATTGCCTGAGGTTGCTCAGGCGGTAAGTGACCAAACAGGATTCAAAACAGTTCAAACTCATCCCAACCAGGATATGCATCCAACCATGACACAATTCTTACCATTTAATAAACAAGGTTTGGTCATGTTATCTAACTATATCTTAAGTTTTTAACTGCCCAGAAGAAACAGAGGGACAAACGTTTTGCAACAAACCCAACTTTTAAAAAGTAAAATTCCTGAGATTCCACAAGTTAAATAAATAGATCTTTAAAACAAATGTACCAAACTTAGCCTACAGTCCTGTGCAAAGATACTCATATTCAAAGCAAGCATTTATGGAGATGCTATGCATACTATATTTTTCCATTTTGTGGTCCACGGTGCATATGCATTTCAGTTTCTACTTAGATCTTCATGTAATTCTGCCAAGAATATGCATTCATTTCTTGTTAAAAGTAGTTTTCATTTCTGAAGTGATTTATACTGGAGGACAATATAATTACATTAGAAGACATAATAATTTGCAAATTCATTTCCAGCCAAGATTTGTGCAAAATAAAATCTAATTTATGCCAAAGGATATCAAACTTGCTAATCAATTCTTTTTTAATGACTTTCCAGGAAGAAACTCGTGTTGGCTATGATTCTTTACACAGCACTCTTACCTTCCAACCATATTGCTTTTTACAAGTATTCAATCTATTTTTATGCTCTTTCAGAAATGAGGGTTGCATTATCTATTTACCACAAAATGAGAACTTTGTTGCTCAAATGATAAAAAAGGAAGACTTTGATTGTTTTCCTTCAAGTCATTTATTTCCAGGTATGTTCACTTTTATTTCCATCACTTCTTTACTACTTGATTCCTAATGCCTTCTGTACTGTTCTGATAACTGTATTTTAATATTATTCAATATAATCCTGAAGTGACTGTAGCTTGTCCCAAGACCATTACAAGAGAACAAGTTGGAGAAAGAAAAATCGTCACTAGAAAAGATAAATGGGTGACACACTGGACCTTAAACTCTGTTTCTAATGGAAATTCCCATGCAGTAGATGAAAAGTTACCAGAAAACATGAACTGCCTCATTAACTTTATGCCCAAGTTCTATCAGCAATTGATTTTTAATGCCTATGTTCATCATTTATGAGCTCTTCCCATTCTTTATATACATTTAAAATTAAGCTTTATAAGATGAACTAGTTCCATGGTGATGCTCACTGAATCATCTATATAAAGCACTTTAAAGAATAATTCACAGAGAAGAAACATAAAGCTGATGAGCCAGAATTGTTTTGTGATACAAATTACTGATTATCAAAGTCAAATGTGGCAGCTATAATTGCCACTCTATTTGAAATAACCTTAATAATCGTCAACATATCATGAAGATATTTTTGGAAAAATGGGGCAAAATTGTTTTCTTTTTTTGTATTTCCACAGCATCTTTCAGCCAAGGTTTCTGACAATACTACAGTGTGGCCATCTGCATCACCAACATATTTGTCATTGACAGAGAGAAAACAGATTTGGAAATTGTTGCACATCAAAACAAAGCCGATTAAAGTGAGCCAAAGACATCAGTTTTCAAAGCGGGTTCTAAAATGCCAATTCTATAGACTCAGTAAATAATTCACTGAGCTGGAAGACATATGGGAACATATGTATATGTATAACTGATTCACTTCGTTATAAAGCAGAAACTAACACACCATTGTAAAGCAATTATACCCCAATAAAGATGTTAAAAAAAAAAGAAAAAATAAAGAAAAAATAAATAATCCATTGAGCTTTGTAGAGTTGCTTGGAATAGTTTTTTTTTTTCTTTTAATAGCCATATTTTAAAAAAGTAAGTAGAAAACTAGGTTTTAAACATGATTTTGTTAGTTTACTTATTGTTGGTGGTGAACAAAACTGTTAAGGCTAGCTTTGCTGTTACTGGAACTAAGTTAAAAATAATTTTCCAGAAGCCAGGTTGATATGGGAGATATTTTTTACTTTACCCCTAGAGGATAGCTAACATTGGCTCACATAGCCAACCTCTGTTGTAAGCCTTGATATATGTTAACTCATTTAATCCTTTCAACAATCCTGTGAAGGAGGTACTATTATTATCAATATTTCAGGAATGAGAAAATGAGGCAGAAGGGAAAAATAAATCACCTGGATCCTTCAGTAGGAAAGGGAAGGAGCCCATCTAGGTAGTCTGGCTCAGAAGCCTAATTCTAACCAAAGTGCTCTCTCTCTTCAATTGAAGTGTTCAGATTGAGTGTAAAATGTTTTCTTTCATCAAAAGTGTAGAAGAATAGTTGGAGGAATTCTAGTATATTGCAGGAAGCCTCAAAGAATCTTTAAAATGGAGCCACTCATTAATTGGATTACTGAACCATCAGTGGGTTCTTCCCTCTCTAACAGAAGACTGACCTGCAGACTTTCACCTCTGACACTTAAAGTCTTGCTCAGTGCTCTACTTTATATCATTTAATCCTCACAACAACTTTATAGAATACAATGGAATTATCTTCATTTAAATCAACACACGATGTGGACTTTTGTGAAAATGAGGGCAGAGGACACTACAAATATTCTGAAAACGCCAAGGGTTAAATATAGTTCTACATCCTTTTTATATATTTGTGAAAAGTTTTCCCTTAAAAATTTGATACCTCAAATATCAACAGATATTCTGATAGTCTGTTCTATAACAAAGTTTTCTTTTTCCTTTCTTTTTAACTGAAGCATAGTTGATTTACAATATTGTGTTAGTTTCAGATGTACAGCAAAGTGAATCAGTTGTGTGTGTGTATGTATATATATATATATATTTAGATTCTTTTCTTTTTTTAAAAAAATTATTTATTTATTTTTGGCTGTGTTGGGTCTTCGTTGCTGCGCACGGGCTTTCTCTAGTTGCGGTGAGCGAGGGCTACCCTTCGTTACAGTAAGCGGGCTTCTCATTGCAGTGGCTTCTCTTGTTGCAGAGCACGGGCTCTAGAGCACAGGCTCGGTAGTTGTGGTCCACGGGCTTAGGTGCTTCGCAGCATGTGGGATCTTCCTGGACCAGGGGTTGAACCCGTGTTCCCTGCATTGGCAGACGGATTCTTAACCACTGTGCCACCAGGGAAGTCCCAGATTCTTTTCTAAGTTATTACAAGATATTGAATATAGTTCCCTGTGCTATACAGTAAATCCTTATTGTTTATCTACCATATATATAGTGGTGTGTACCTGTTAATCCCATACTCCTAACCCAACCCCTTTCCCCTTTGGTAACCGTATGTTTTTTTCCTATGTCTGTGAGAGTGTTTCTGTTTTGTAAATTCAGTTGTATTATTTTTTTTAGATTCCACATATAAGTGATATCCTATAATATTCGTCTTTCTCTGTCTGGCTTACTTTACTGTGATAATCTCTAGGTCCATCCATTATAACAAAGTCTTTCTAACATAGATAAGTTAATACGGGAGATATATGGGGTGACGATGTTAAGATAATGTGGAAACTGGGTTGGTTCATAAACTGTTTTTCCAAGTCAAGGGCATTCGAAATTGCAGAAACAGAAAAAGGAAAAGAAAAAGCCCTCTGCTGGGCTGGTAACCTGGCAACATGAGCCTTTTTTGGCTGTATTTTAGAAAAATTAGCAACAAGAGCCTATTCGCAGGGCTTCTCCGAGAGAAGCACCACAGCCTGGGGCAGTTCTTGGCTGCTGGCAGGTCCACTGCCTCCTGTGCCTGCTGTGAATGCAGCCCCACAAGTTCTGCTCTCCATGTCCTTTGGCTTCGTCTCAGCAGAGACTAGTCCTTGCCTAATTAAATTTTGTCCTCATTCCTAGTCTACTGTTTTGTGCGATCTATATTCCTTGTGGCAGATTCCAGCTACACTGAGCTGCCTGGCTTGATGGGCCATTTTAGTCCCCAGTTATGAATGAAGATTTTTTTTTTTTTGGTGATGCTTGCTGTTATCAGTGCTCTTCTTATCATTATGTAAGATAGCTTAGAATGCAAAACAATGAAATAATCATAAACATAATCAGATGGAAAATCTTTTTTTAAATGGTAACATATTTTCAGATATTGCAGTTCTCTACCTCCATGTTTGCTTTTTTCCACCAGGTTCTAAACCTGGTGTGTGAGAGAGGAGAATATCAAAGTTGCCAAGGAAAAATTCTGTATAACTCATACCTTTCTACCCTTCCCTTCTGCAAGACTATGTTAGGTTGAAAACCACCATTCTTGTGGGGGAAAAGTGGAGTATAACCTACATTTCCCTAATCCGTCAAAATTTTAAACTCAAGAGTTTCAGGATCCTTACGAATTTATAGATTTTTTTTTGATGTCAGGTAGGAGGGTTCTATGTTTAAATGCACTTATGTAACAAGCTTTCCTTAGAGCAAGTAAGCATCCTGTTTCATGTTAAGTACTACCATGTAAGATGTATCAGTATATATTTTTTGCAGCAATTTTAAAGATTCTTTCAAATCTAGACTGACAAATAGGCTATTTTAAAAATATCGGTTAAAGGGAAAAAACTAAAGACTCCTCCTAATTCTCTGAAGGTTTTCAGAGTAAAATTATTTCCATCTTGATTTTCATTTAAAGAAATCTTAGCTTTTTTTTCTTACTTTAAATATGTATGTACTTTGTCATTTTCTGTATCTTCCAAGTGGCTATTCTATCCTGAAGTTGGCAGGCATTCCTTTAGGCTGGTGGTCCTCAGGTGAGTAAGAAATGCAGTTGAGATTGAAGAAATGCTGTGTCTGCTCAAATTATCTCCTCTTTCTTCCACTGTGTCTGCTATCTAGCTTGAAATATTTGCTATTAAAATCATACCCCCCATCCCCAAGTTAGACAATTGGGGAAATGTTGAGAATCTCTTTTATTAGTTGGGACAACTGAGTTTTATTTATTTACAATTTATACTCCATGTGTTGCCAACATATTTGAGGCAGTCAACAATAAAACTTGTGTCCATTATGGAAATGAAAAGTAATCCTTCCCCTCTTTCGTACTTATCCCTCCTAATAATAAAAAAGCAAAAGTCAACTTTGAATCAACATTTGTTAAAATTGTCAGAAAACATAAGCCAAAATAACATTTGATTATTTCATATCAGAACATTCTGGTAATCTTAGGCAAAGGGGCAACTGGATAGGTAGGAAAAAGATTTTATTTAGGATTAAAGAAATGTGCCAGTTACTAAGATTTTGACTCTCCTTCCAGCTGTTTTATGTGATACTGGAGTGGGGACTGTGCAGACCTCTTTGCCAGATGGCTCCCTATTAAGCTCTACCAATTGTGCTCTGTGTGTGTGGGTGTGTGTGTGTGAGAGAGAGAGAGAGAGAGAGAAGTTTTAAATATGTACAACATCTTTCCTTTGTTCTTCCAGCTCTAAGGGAGGTAGCTGCTTCCTCATTTTCTCTTTTTTGCCTTTTCAGTCACCCAATTAACTTTATACCTAATTGATAATTACTTATGTCCTATTTTCTCTGTTAAGTGACTAGTCTGGTTGCAGTCTCCTAACTAGATCTTAACGGATACCAGGCAGTGTCTCTTAACATGTTTACTTACATGAAGCAGTAAGCCTCCTAAGACAGTCACACACTCTTCCTGAGCTATTAAGGAAAAGGTCTTCCCATAATATCCAATTTTTGTTAAATATAATGTTTCTTTTAACAAAGAAGCATGAAAAGCATTGTTTTATTCCCTTTTTAATTTTTGGAAAAATGCTTATTGTAAAGATTGTAATTTGCTTCCTTTGGATGTGTAAATGGACTATGTTAGTCAGACCCATGATTGCATGAATCACACATGGGTAGGAAAGCTCAAAATCACCCCCCAGGGCTAATTTTTCTATATGATAGCTTGGTAAATAAAATGAGGATTGTGGTCTTAGAAGCTTAAAAACTAAACCCAACTGGAAATCTGGTTTCTTTAATGATTCACTATCAGAATATTTAAAAACAAAAAAATTTTAAAGTTGTTAGAAAGACTGCTAGTTCTATAAAGAAAGGTGATTATATTAAGAGTCAGTGATTATTTTTTGCATGAAATTTAACTTTCAGCTTTCTGACAAGCCACAGCACCATTGTTGTTATGGACAAGTAAAGTTCACTTTTTCTTCCACAGATTAGTCCATTCATTATAGGAAAGTACAATCACCAAGGCTCAGGGATTTCCAGGACTACTGTATAATGAAACATACGGCCAAGGAGTCCAGAAAAAAGGGCAATATAAGGGCCAAGGTTATGAGGCAGGAAGGACCTGGATTTTTAGTTCAAAAAGAAGGTAGAAGCCAAATTTACTTAGGATTACCTTAACAGTGGAGCACAGAAGACAGAGGAATAGCATATTTAAAATGCTGGAAGAAAAAACTATCAACCAAGAAATCTATACCCAGCAAACTTTGAGAGAACTTAGACCTGCCTAACAAATATTTACTAAAGAAAGTCCTTCAGACTACTAAGAAATGACCCAGGATGGTGACTTGAATCCACAGGAAGAAACAAAGAGCACCAGAGGGCTTCTCTGGTGGTGCAGTTGTTGAGAGTCTGCCTGCCGATGCAGAGGACATGGGTTTGTGCCCCAGTCCGGGAAGATACCACATGCCGTGAAGCGGCTGGGCCCGTGAGCCATGGCTGCTGAGCCTGCGCGTCCGGAGCCTGTGCTCCACAATGGGAGAGGCCACAGCAGTGAGAGGCCCACATACCACAAAAAAAAGAAAAAAAGAGCACCAGAAATGGTAAATATGTGGGTAACTATAAAAAAAAATGTATAAATATCCATTTTCTTTTCTTATAATTACTTTAAGAGACGTAAGATCCAAATGTCCATTGGCAAGTGGAGGAGTAAACAATGATACGGAATATTTTCATTATGACAAGGATCCCTATGTTGCCCTTTCATAATCACACTCACTCCCTTCCCCACTGTACCACCCACTCCACTCCCTGCCCTGTCCCTGACCCCTGGCAACCACTAATGTCTCCTCAATTTGTATAATTTTGTCATTTCAAGAATGTTGTATGTTGGAATCACACAGATATTATCTAACCTTTTTGGATTGGGTTTTTTTCACTCATCACTATTCCCTGGAGATTCATTCAAATCGTTGCATGTATGAATAATTCATTTCTTTTTATTACTGAGTAGTATTCAAGGTTATGAATTCCAGTTCCTTTAGTCATTCACCCACTAAAGAATGTTTATTTCCAGTTTTTGGCTATTCTGAATAAAGCTGTTATAGACATTTGTTTACAAGTTTTACATGAGGATAAGTTTTTATTTTTCTGGGATAAACACCCAAGAGTACAACTGCTGGATATTATGGTAGTTGCATGTTTAGTTTAAGAAACTGCCAAACTGTTTTGCAAGAGTGGCGAGGAATTATCTTTTAAAAACTTCTAGGCGTCTACAAGAGACCCACTTCAGACCTAGAGACACATACAGACTGAAAGTAAGGGGATGGAAAAAGATATTTCATGCAAATGGAAACCAAAAGAAAGCTAGAGTAGCAATTCTCATATCAGACAAAATAGACTTTAAAATAAAGACTATTAGAAGAGACAAAGCAGGACACTACATAATGATCAAGGGATCGATCCAAGAAGAAGATATAACAATTGTAATATTTATGCACCCAACACAGGAGCACCTCAATACATAAGGCAAATACTAACAGCCATAAAAGGGGAAATCGACAGTAACACATTCATAGTAGGGGACTTTAACACCGCACTTTCACCAATGGACAGATCATCCAAAATAAAAATAAAGAAGGAAACACAAGCTTTAAGTGATATATTAAACAAGATGGACTTAACTGATATTTATAGGACATTCCATCCAAAAACAACAGAATACACATTTTTCTCAAGTGCTCATGGAACATTCTCCAGGATACATCATATCTTGGGTCACAAATCAAGCCTTGGTAAATTTAAGAAAATTGAAATTGTTTCAAGTATCTTTTCTGACCACAACGCTATGAGACTAGATACCAATTACAGGAAAAGATCTGTAAAAAATACAAACACATGGAGGCTAAACAATACACTATTAATAACAAAGTGATCACTGAAGAAATCAAAGAGGAAATTAAAAAATACCTAGAAACAAATGACAATGGAGACACGATGACCCAAAATCTATGGGATGCAGCAAAAGCAGTTCTAAGAGGGAAGTTTATAGCAATACAATCCTACCTCAAGAAACAGGAAACATCTCAAATAAACAACCTAATCTTGCACCTAAAGCAATTAGAGAAAGAAGAACAAGAAAACCCCAAAGTTAGCAGAAGGAAAGAAATCAGATCAGAAATAAATAAAAAAGAAATGAAAGAAATGATAACAAAGATCAATAAAATTAAAAGATGGTTCTTTGAGAAGATAAACAAAATTAATAAACCATTAGCCAGACTTATCAAGAAAAAAAAGGGAGAAGACTCAAATTAATAGAATTAGAATTGAAAAAGGAGAAGTAACAACTGACACTGCAGAAATACAAAAGATCATGAGAGATTACTACAAGCAACTCTATGCCAAGAAAATGGACAACCTGGAAGAAATGGACAAATTCTTAGAAATGCACAACCTGACAAGACTGAATCAGGAAGAAATAGAATATATGAACAGACCAATCACAAGCACTAAAATTGAAACTGTGATTAAAAATCTTCCTCCAACAAACAAAAGCCCAGGACCAGATGGCTTCACAGGCGAATTCTATCACACATTTAGAGAAGAGCTAACACCTATCCTTCTCAAACTCTTCCAAAATATAGCAGAGGGAGGAACACTCCCAAACTCATTCTACGAGGCCACCATCACCTTGATACCAAAACCAGACAAGGATGTCACAAAGAAAGAAAACTACAGGCCAATATCACTGATGAACATAGATGCAAAAATCCTCAACAAAATACTAGCAAACAGAATCCAACAGCACATTAAAAGTATCATGCACCATGATCAAGTGGGGTTTATTCCAGGAATGCAAGGATTCCTCAATATACGCAAAACAATCAATGTGATATACCATATTAACATATTGAAGGAGAAAAACCATATGATCATCTCAATAGATGCAGAGAAAGCTTCCGACAAAATTCAACACCATTTATGATAAAAACCCTCCAGAAAGTAGGCATAGAGGGAACTTTCCTCAACATAATAAAGGCCATATATGACAAACCCACAGCCAACATCGTCCTCAATGGTGAAAAACTGAAATCATTTCCACTAAGATCAGGAACAAGACAAGGTTGCCCACTCTCAACACTCGTATTGAACATAGTTTTGGTAGTTTTAGCCACAGCAATCAGAGAAGAAAAGGAAATAAAAGGAATCCAAATCGGAAAAGAAGAAGTAAAGCTGTCACTATTTGCAGATGACATGATAGTATACAGAGAATCCTAAAGATGCTACCAGAAAACTGCTAGAGCTAATCAATGAATTTGGTAAAGTAGCAGGATACAAAATTAATGCACAGAAATCTCTGGCATTCCTATACACTAATGATGAAATATCTGAAAGTGAAATCAAGGAAACACTCCCATTTACCACTGCAACAAAAAGAATAAAATATCTAGGAATAAACCTATATAAGGAGACAAAAGACCTGTATGCAGAAAATTATCAGACACTGATGAAAGAAATTAAAGATGATACAAATAGATGGAGAGATATACCATGTTCTTGGATTGGAAGAATCAACATTGTGAAAATGACTCTACTACCCAAAGCAATCTACAGATTCAATGCAATCCCTATCAAACTACCACTGGCATTTTTCACAGAACTAAAACAAAAAAATTTCACAATTTGTATGGAAACACAAAAGACCCCGAATAGCCAAAGCAGTCTTGAGAAAGAAAAATGGAGCTGGAGGAATCAGGTTCCCTGACTTCAGACTCTACTACAAAGCTACAGTAATCAGGACAGTATGGTACTGGCACTAAAACAGAAAGATAGATCAATGGAACAGGATAGAAAGCCCAGAGATAAACCCATGCACATATGGTCACCTTATCTTTGATAAAGGAGGCAGGAATGTGCAGGAGAAAGGACAGCCTCTTCAATAAGTGGTGCTGGGAAAACTGGACAGGTACATGTAAAAGTATGAGATTAGATCACCCCCTAACATCATACACAAAAATAAGCTCAAAATGGATTAAAGACCTAAATATAAGGCCAGAAACTATCAAACTCTTAGAGGAAAACATAGGCAGGACACTCTATGACATAAACCACAGCAAGATCCTTTCTGACCCATCTCCCAGAGAAATGGAAATAAAAACAAAAGTAAACAAATGGGACCTAATGAAACTTCAAAGGTTTTGCACAGCAAAGGAAACCATAAACAAGACAAAAAGACAACCCTCAAAATGGGAGAAAATATTTGCAAATGAAGCAACTGACAAAGGATTAATCTCCAAAATTTACAAGCAGCTCATGCAGCTCCATAACAAAAAAAACAAACAACCCAATCCAAAAATGGGCAGAAGACCTAAGTAGACATTTCTCCAAAGAAGATATACAGACTGCCAACAAACACATGAAAGAATGCTCAAATTCATTCATCATTAGAGAAATGCAAATCAGAACTACAATGAGATATCATCTCACACCAGTCAGAATGGCCATCATCAAAAAATCTAGAAACAATAAATGCTGGAGAGGGTGTGGAGAAAAGGGAACACTCTTGCACTGTTGGTGGGAATGTAAATTGATACAGCCACTGTGGAGAACAGTATGGAGGTTCCTTAAAAAACTACAAATAGAACTACCATATGACCCAGCAATATACCCTGAGAAAACCATAATTCAAAAAGAGTCATGTACCAAAATGTTCATTGCAGCTCTATTTACAATAGCCCGGAGATGGAAACAACCTAAGTGTCCATCATCAGATGAATAGATAAAGAAGATGTGGCACATATATACCATGGACTATTACTCAGCCATAAAAAGAAATGAAATTGAGCTATTTGTAATGAGGTGGATAGACCTAGAGTCTGTCATACAGAGTGAAGTAAGTCAGAAAGAAAAAGACAAATACCGTATGCTAACACGTATGTATGGAATTTAAGAAAAAAAAAATGTCATGAAGAACCTAGGGGTAAGACAGGAATAAAGACACAGACCTACTAGAGAATGTACTTGAGGATATGGGGAGGGGGAAGGGTAAGCTGTGACAAAGTGAGAGTGAGGCATGGACATATATACACTACCAAATGTAAGGTAGATAGCTAGTGGGAAGCAGCCGCATAGCGCAGGGAGATCAGCTCAGTGCTTTGTGACCTCCTGGAGGGATGGGATAGGGAGGGTGGGAGGGAGGGAGAAGTAAGAGGGAAGAGATGTGGGGACATATGTATATGTATAACTGATTCACTTTGTTATAAAGCAGAAACTAACACACCATTGTAAAGCAATTATACTCCAATAAAGATGTAAAAAGAAAAAAAAAAACAACTTCTAGTCTGCGAACCGGGAGCAGATCAAGTCTATTGAATGGTGTTTGCCGCCAGGCTATGGAGCAGGCAAATGAGCTAAAATGAAGGGCAATAAGGCCCTGAGTGCTGGCAGCATGGATGGTGGATTACAGTGCCGCTCTGAGGCAGTGAAGTCAGACCCCCAGGCCCATGTGCTCTCCAGCAATTGCTCAGCATCCTACACCAAGAACAGAGACCGCCAGAAGGCTTATGAGGATGGTTGCAAAACCATTGACTTAAAACCTGACTGGGGCAAAGGCTATTTCCAAAAAGCAGCAGCTCTTGAGTTCTTAAACTTATTTAAATCCGCCACTCGAACCTATGACAAGGTTTTAAAACATGAAGCAAACGATCCTCAGCTCAAAGAGGGTTTACAGAATATCGAGCCTCAGTCAGCAGAGATGAAATTCAAGAATGCTTTCAACATGTCCGATCTGCACCAGAAGTTGGAGAGTGATCCCAGGTCAAGGACACTGCTCATGGATCCTACCTACCAGGAACTGATAGAACAATGTCAAACAGGCCGTCTGACCTGGGCAAAAACTGCAACATCCCCAGATCGTGACTACCCTCAGTGTCTCCTTCGAGGCTATCTGGGCAGTACGGATGAGGAGGAAGAAGTTGAGACACCTCCACCACCACCTTCTCCCTAAAAGGAGACCAAGTCAGAGCCAATGGAAGAAGATATTCCAGGGAATAATAAGCAGGCACTGAAAGAAAAAGTTGGGGAAGGATGCCTGTAAGCAAAAAGACTTTGACACAGCCTTGAAGCAGTATGACAGAAGCAACGGCCAGGACCCCACCAACATGACTCGCATGACCAATCAAGCAGCCATGTATTTCACAAAGGGCGACGAGAGTGAATGACAGGAGCTTTGTGAGAAGGCCATTGAAGAGAGGCTAGACAAGAAGACTATCCTCGACAGATTGCCAAAGCTTATGTCAAATTGACAGAGCCTATTTCAAAGAAGGAAAGTACAAGGATGCCATCCATTTCTACAAATCTCTGGCAGAGCACTGAACCCCAGATGTGCTCAAGAAATGCCAACAGGCAGAGAAAATCCTGAAGGAGCAAGAGTGGCTAGACCACATAAACCCTGGCCTGGCTTTGGAAATATCCCCAGGCCAGGAAGCACTATACAGAAGGCATCAAACAGGAACCCAAGAGATACCAAATTGTACAGCAGTCGAGCTACCTGCTTCATCAAAGTCCTGGAGTTTCAGCTGCCACTCAAGGACTGTGAGGAGTGTATCCAGCTAGAACTGACCCTCACCAAGGGTTATACACGGAAAGCAGCTGCCCTGAGAAGCAATGAAGGACCATACAAAATCCATGGATGTCTGCCAGAAGGCACTAGACCTGGACTCCATTGTAAGGAGGTAGCAGATGTTCACCATGGCTACATGATGGTCCTGTACAACCAACATGACAGCCCTGAAGATGTGAAGCGATGGGCCATGGCCAAGGTGCAGCAGATGAGTGACCTGGCCATGTGGCTCATCCTGCAACAGATGCAGAAGGACCCCCAAGCACTCAGCGGACACATGAAGAATCCTGTAATAGTGCAGAAGATCCAGAAGCTGCTGGATGTGGGTCTGATTGCAATTCAGTGATGACTTGCTCATCATAACCCTTCCCTTCACCCTCATGTGGAAAAAGGAGCGGGAACTGTGGCAAGCAGCATAGAGCAGAAGAGAGAGAAGGGGAAAAGGCGAACATCTTCTCTATATGTTTATACAGACCTATGTGGAAGATACAGAGACTTATACTGGAGTCATTTGTGCGGCCTCTGGGCCCTCCTAGCACACACACGGTCTCTCCTGCTGCCCCAGAGTTTCATGTGTCCCACCCCTGGCGCTCAAGTCACTGTCCCAGCTGCTCTCGCATAGTTGGTGATTTGGGGGCCGGGAGTAGGCATGTATGTGGAGGGGAGGGTATTCTTCCCAAACTCAGGCCCCAAGTGTCTTCACACTATTAGCTCCATGACCCCTTCACCAACAACACAAGCCAGTCCAGCATGGTCACATGTTTTAAAAAAAAAAGAAAAGAAAAAGTAGTTCTGTTTATTGTTAGTACTGACCAGACAAGAGAAAGACAAAGAAAATATATCTTTGTTCAAGCTTAGTTCTTTTAGAGGAATAGGAAACTAGAAGTCAATTCAGATCCTCTTATCATAGCTTAATTAATGAGAATAAGTGACAGTGCATTATTATCAAGGTGTCTTTGAAAAAAAAAGCAATTTATTAATAAAAGCAGCTTAAAACTTCACAACTATTTTTAAAGTTGACCTAAGAGCTCAGTATCTGAAGTGCTTTCGCGGTCTACTGATGTAATATTTGGCACTGAGCAGACTGAATGTTTTACTCAACGTTTTGGGATTAAAATACAGAAACGTTGTTCCCATGTTCCCAAGTATGTAAACCTATTTATCTTGATTTATTTTTATAAAAGAACAAGGCCTCAGAAATACAGATACATGTTCTCTTCCCCAAAACAAAATGAACTGTATCCTTTGAAGCTGAAAAATAAAAATTTCAGAAGATTTTTGAATAATTTAGAAAGTTCTAAACCTTGAGACATAATATTCCAATTATGAAATCGTTACTGCACAGCAAGTAATTTTGGCCCAAATCTGTTCTCTTGAAATCTGAAGTCAACAGGAGTTCTGTGCAGGAGAAAAATCACGTGCAACCAGTACAGGGCCACTCCTAACCTTAAAGCTTTTCAGTTCATGAAATATTTATGCATCCTAAATAGGATTTAAAAGTCATCACAGGCATCTACCTGCAGGCAAACTATTCAGTGTTTTCTGCTTTCTCCACATACCAGCTGCCTAGGGTCCTACCCACTCCAGTTGAGTATTTCATACTATTCTCTACGCAACTCTATTCCACCACATCTGAATATCTGAATGCAAGAGATCATAGCTCCCAAGATATTTGGTGCAGAAAGGTCCCTAGAAGTCCTATGTATAATCACTGTGAGGTCTTCAGTTTCTTTTATACAGACAAAAGTCACTTCTCATCATTGATGACATTTCCCTCCTCATTCTGTCCAGGTAGGAGCTGCTACAATGTCTTTCTTTGTTCCTATCAGTTATGTATTATCAACATTCATTTACCCCTGTAGCATTTTGTATTAATTCACTATTCTTACCCGGAAAATAAAAATTTTATTTAAGTTTTTTCTAATTAGTCCAGTAGAATTCCTTCCTTTCCCATAATAACCCTCTTAACGATGAATTTTTATTTCTTATTAGTTGTTATAATACTGGCTTACTTGAAGGAGTTGTAGCCTTTCCTTGTATTGAATAAATATAACACATATTCAATGAATGCCTACTATTTTCACTGTGATATCACCAGAAATTCTGTGGTGTAAAAGATGGATAAATTTCCTACCCTAATGGAGCTTACAGCCTAATGGTGAAGAGAGACATTAAACCGATCATCACACAAGTAATTAATTACAATGCTAGCAAGCATAAGAAAAAACAATGCTACAAATGTACACATAAAGGGACTGGTAATCTGGCAGGAATTGTAGGCTAGCAAAAATGATGCTCAGGGCTTCCCTGGTGGCGCAGTCGTTGAGATTCCGCCTGCTGATGCAGGCGACATGGGTTCGTGCCCCGGTCCGGGAAGATCCCACGTGCCGCGGAGCAGCTAGGCCCGTGAGCCATGGCCATTGAGCCTGCACGTCCGGAGCCTGTGCTCCGCAACGGGAGAGGCCACAACAGTGAGAGGCCCGCGTACCGCAAAAAAAAAAAGATGCTCAGCCTGAGATCTGATAATGATTAGGAGTTAACAGAGACAAACGGAAGAAGTGTGTTACTAGAGTGAAAAGGATTTTGGCCTAGTTAGGAACTCACAGAATGTCACTGTGTCTGGAACTCAGAGCATAAAGGGGAGAAAGCTGCGAAAGAAAGCTGGAGCCAGATCCTGCTGAGTCTAGTAGGCTCTGAATTTTATTCAAGTTGCATTTGAAGTATTTTTAAGCAAGGGATTGCCATGATCAGCTTTGTACTTTAAAAGGATCACTCCTGGAAAATGAAACAAAGTAACCATATGACTTAGATGGCTGGTGGTGGTGGTGGTGGGGGGTGCCGAGAACAAAAGTGGATGACGGAGGACTATTAGGGGCCTTTTATAGATGCCTAGGAGAGAAATGATGGATTTCTTGGATGATTGTGTTGGTATTGAAGAGGAAAAATACCTTAAACGTAAAGCTAATGAGATGTGGTTTTTTAACCACAGCAACTGAATGGCTTGGATAGGTTTAAGGTATATGATTTCATTGGGACATGTTTGAATATGGGCTAGAATATGAGTTCCAGGATGATAGCTTTTTTGGCTTTTTTGTTCACTGTTGCAACCTGTGCCTCCAGAGACATTCAAGTTGAGATGTTGAATAGGCAGCGAGATTATATGGAATTGCAGCTCAGAAGAGAGATTTGGGTTGGTATTAAAAATGTGGGAGTCAGGACTTCCCTGGTGGTCCAGTGGTTAAGAATCTGCCTTCCAATGCAGGGGACAAAGGTTCGATCCCTGGTCAGGGAACTAAGATCCTACATGCTGAGGAGCAACTAAGGCCTGCAACTAAGACCCAACACAGCCAAATAAATAAATAAATAAATATTTTTTAATGTGGGAGTCTATTGTATATTAATGCATATATGAGGAATCTAGAAAAATGGTACAGGTGAGCCAGTTTGCAAGGCAGAAATAGAGACACAGACGTAGAGAACAAGCGTACGGACACCAAGGGGGGAAAGCAGGGTGGTGGTGGTGGGATGAATTGGGAGATTGGGATTGACATGTATACACCAATATGTATAAAGTAGATAGCTAATAAAAAAATAAAATAAATAAACTTTGTACCTGTTTTTAGAAAAAGAAATGTGCGAGTCAGCAGGATGTAGAATGTAGGTCCTCTCAGAAGCCAGGACAATACTGAGCTCCTCTAGGGGAAGGCTGAAGAGTGGGAAAGTCAAGATCAAGCACTGGTGACCAGCTCGCCTTCTAACAGCTCTCTGCAGCACCATGTGGTTGCCAAAGCATTTAATCATTCTCATCATGATCTCTGTGAGACCCAGTCCTTGTGCTGAAGATGTTCAGGCCCCGGTATCTCCCATTACAGCATTCAATTTAGACCTGTTTCACAGGAATACTAAGCCCTTCATCTCTCTCTCTCTCCACTCCTTCTTTCAAGAGCAGTGGATGGAAGGAAATTTAGGAAAATGGGTTACAGTATAAAATGGAACATAATGCTGAATTGTTGATGGAAGATACAGACTTTTTAAAAATTAATTAATTTATTTTAATTTTTTCGGATGCATTGGGTCTTCGTTGCTACGTGCAGTCTTTCTCTAGTTGCAGTGAGCGGGGGGCTACTCTTCATTGTGGTGCGCGGGCTTCTCATTGTGGTGGCTTCTCGTTTCGGAGCACAGGCTCTAAGTGCGCGGGCTTCAGTAGTTGTGGCACGTGGGCTCAGTAGTTGTGGCTCACGGGCTGTAGAGCGCAGGCTCAGTAGTTGTGGTGCATGGGCTTAGTTGCCCCGCGGCACGTGGGATCTTCCCAGACCAGGGCCCGAACCTGTGTGCCCTGCATTGGCAGGTGGATTCTTAACCACTGTGCCACCAGGGAAGTCTGGAAGATACAGATTTAATGCTTGACCCTTTCTAGCTATCAGGGCCCAAGTCAGGGTGGTAGGGTACGTTTTTTAGCCAGGAAGTCATTTCTATGCTCTTTATAACTCAGCATACATTTCACACTTAATTTTTCCTTAATACAATACTGGTTAATAAAATGAGATCTCTTCATAGTATGACAGTTGTTAAAAAGGCAAAACTTCTAAAAACCAAACTGGTTAGAACCGGTTTAGAACCAGATTCATTTTTAGAAGTACCTATCTTATACAACAATGAATTCAAAAGTGTAATTTGTTTATTCTATCTATGTGCTTATCAGAATGTAAACTGCACTAGATAACCAGTACAAACTGTCACCGAAATGGAGAAACCAGAAGTCACTGAGAGTTATGTTAAAAGGCAAAAACAACCACCAAACACTCTGCTCTGTGTCCAGAATAATTAAACATTATTTCTTTTGTAAGCAAGTTGAAATGATTTCTTTTCAAAAGACAGAGTTTAAAGATGCAGTCTGCATAAGATGCTCTTCTCAGTACATGGCCCCCAAAGAATCTCTAGTTAATGAAGTTCATTGAATAAATATGGCTATCATCGTAACTGATATCATTAGTTGAAGAGAGTTTAAATTTTTTCTTAATACTATTAATATACGCATTACATGACCTTAAAAAAACCTGTTAGTCTAATGAAAGTGTTGTTAGGCTGGTGACACACAAACAGGCCATTCTATACAATGGGAATAATGATGCTTGCCTCAAAAGATTGTTGTGAGAATTAACTGAATTAATGTTTGGAAAGCATTCAGAGCGGCCTCTGACACATAGCAAGCCAAATTAGTGTTGGCTACTATTGCTGCTGTGACTACTTACAGATATAGCTTCTGTTTATCTGCATTAGAGAGATCCTCAGGGTGGGGATTACAGCTATGTTGGAATTACAGTGATTATTATGGTAGTCCCCGCTTATCCTTGGGGAATAAATTCTTTTTTGCATTTTTTTTTTTTTTTTTTTGGCTGCGTTGGGTCTTTGTTGCTGTGCGCGGGCTTTCTCTAGTTGCGGCGAGCGGGGGCTACTCTTCATTGTGGTGTGTGGGCTTCTCACTGCTGTGGCTTCTCTTGTTGTGAAGCACGGGCTCTAGGGCACATGAGCTTCAATAGTTGTGGTGTGCAGGCTCAGCAGTTGTGGCTTGTGGGTTCTAGAGCTCAGGCTCAGTAGTGGTGGCTCATGGGCCCAGTTGCTCCACAGCATGTGAGATCTTCCCAGACCAGGGATTGAACCCGTGTCCCCTGCATTGGCAGGCAGATTCTTAACCACTGCGCCACCAGGGAAGTCCCAGGAGATAAATTCTAAGACCCCCAGCAGATGTCTGAAACTGCAGATAGTACTGAACTCTATACATACTATGTTTTTTCCTATACACACATACTTATGATAAAGTTTAAGTTATAAACCAGATACAGTAAGAGATTAACAATAGTTAATAAGATAGAACAATTATTACCATACTGTAATAAAAGTTATGTGAATGTGATCTCTCTCTTTCAAAATATCTTATTGTCCAAATTTAATACCTGTTCCATCTTAACTAAGCATGTAACGTGCACTGTGGCTGTAACATGTGTGGTTTGAGGTACACCAGGAAAACTACCATGAATTTCTTTTTCCCTTTCCACAAAATCACAAATAAAAGGTCTTTGCAACCTCAGCACATGATTTTTTTTCTTAAGTTGAAACTTTCACCTTCTCACTTAAAGGAAGCACTTTATGACTCCTCTTTGGCATATCCAAGTTGCCAGCATCACTACTCTTGCACTTTGGGGGCATTATTAAGTAAAATAAAGGTTACTTGAACACAAGCACTAAAATATCATGACAGGCCATCTGGTAACCAAGATGATGCTAAGTGACTAATGGGCAGGACATGCTGGACAAAGGGATGATTCATGTCCCATGCAGGATGGGGCAGGTTGGTGAGAGAGAACGGCATGCAATTTAAAACTTATGAACTGTTTACTTCTGGAATTTTCCATTTAATATTTTTGGACTGTGGTTGACTGTGGGTAGCTGAAATTGTAGAAAGCAAAACTGTGGCTAAGCGGGGACGACTGTATTTTTAAAAATATGTTACATTGGGTACTAAGCGGGAATTCTGTACATAAATCAAATATTTCTAAGGCACTAGAAGAGCCACTATTCAAAAAACTTCTTTAAGCACATAATTGCTTTTTCAGGACTACCCCTAAGAAAGTAAATTTCCCTTCTGCCACCACATTCCCCTAGCAGCTGTGCCAGTTTGCCTGTGTCAGCCTATTTGAGAACTGGTTCCAGCCTGTGTTGGAAGGGAGTTTGTGGCAAGAGTTGACATGGCCAATAACCTTGGCTGATATATGTCTCAGCTGTGAAAATCATTGATTGACGTTTTCCATTATCAGTCATTCTTACCTTTCCTGCAATGGTCAAATGCCAGTTGTCTGTCTCCTGGCCCACCCTTCATTTTTCCCTAGGCCTACTCAAAGTTTGTCCTCATGACCCTCAGCCAATGTTTGTCCTGGCTCCTCTCAACGCTTCCTGGAATATCAGAACAGGCTGATCACTGGAGTCTGTCTCTGGACCGTTCTGACCCCCTCTCAAATCTACAGTCTTTACTTAGGCCCTTTGACAGTTTTTCTGGTTCTGCCGTCCTGTAGGCCTGTCTGTTGCTGGCTGCACCTTAGTATAAAAGATGATTGAGGAAATTGCTGTGGACCCACAGGTTTCTATATCTTTGAAGACAATTATGAGTCCTCCTGAATTCTTTTCTTGCCTTCTGCTCTGTATCCTCCTCCCCCTGCCTGAGCGTTTCGTAAGAAATGGAAGGAATGATGAGCATGCTAGTAGGTAGATGGGTATAAATCATTGTGGCCCATTTCAAAACTGTTTTCTCTCCTTCCCTCCTTCCCTACAATACAACCTGCAGCAAAAACGCTGGGTTAGCTTCCTTCTGGTCTCCCATGATGGAGCTGGGAGGGGCCCAAGCCTATACAGAGTTGATTGACCAAGGTTTTTCATCTTGGTTCTTCAGAAGAAATCAAGAAGAAAATCCAGCCTTTGTGGCAAGGTCCCCCAGCATGCCCACCAATGGAAACACCTAGGAGCACAGCACATGAACCCTGTTTCCTGCCTCACTGTAAACACAAACCAGGACAAGTTAGAGCCACAGACCTACTTCCAATAAGAGCTCTACTCAGTTCAAGGAGATGGTCCAAACTTAAGGATTATTGGTGCTTGTGAATTCACACAGGCCTATGGCTGTTGAGCCAAGTCTCAAGAAGCAAGTGGAGGTCTTTCCTATTCTTCCATTGCCCGTTAGCTTCCAGCATTGCTAGAGCCCACTCAACTAGAGAGGACTTACCAGTAATTTTCTAAAGTGAGCCAACCATTGGAACAACATTCAGCAATAAATAGGAATGAATTCCTGACACACATAACATGGATGAACCTCAAAATAATCATGCCTAGTGGAAGCCAGACAAGACAAGAGCACAAACTTACTATGTGATTCCACTTACATAAAATTCCAGATAATGCAAACTAATCTATAGTGACAGGAAATAGATCAGTGGTATCAAGAGGATGGGGAGGGAGCCCACAAGAAGGAAAGGGAGAAAAGGATCACAACGTGGCAGGAGGAAACTTTTGGGGGTGATGGATATATTCATTATCCTGACTTTAGTGCTGGTTTCATGAGTATACACATGTGTCAAAACTTACAAAACTGCCCGTTTAAAATATGTTCTATTTATTGTAGGTTAATTATATCTCAATAAAGAAGTGTAATTTAAGAAGTGTACATCCACCTCCAACTATTAATATGGTAAATTATATTACTGAATTTCCTAAAGTTAAACCAACCCTGCATTCATGGAAGTATATCTCATGTGGTCATGATGTATTAGTTTCTTAATGTGGTATTGGATTCTGTTTGCCAATATGTTTTTGCATTCTCAATCTTTTTATTTTGTCTTTTATTTCTTTAGGTAGTTATTTATTGCCAATATTGGAAAATCCCATTATCTGAATTCCATATTATCTAAATCTATCATTTGTTGTGTTTGCAGACTTTCAAACAAGAGTTTGTTAATTTTTCACTGGGAATTTTTATTTGTTTTAATCTAATATGTTGGAATTCTCAAGGCCTCATGGAGGAGATGCTGTCTCTAGGATTTGTATTTGTATATGGCAGGTACTAGGAATACTTCCAGTCTGGAACTATTTTATTTTTCAGTTTGGGATTTTCCTGTTTGTCAGTAGTATAAATTCAATGAATAGTATAAATTTAAACCCCCAAATCACAAAGGGATAAGGTTAAAAATTCTCAGAAGGGATGATATTGTTGTTTTATTATTATTGTTTTTTATCCAGTGCTGCAGCCCAGATAAATTTCCTATTACCTGCCCTTTGCTGGCTGTCAGATTTGTCTTCTTACACATTATTTCATTGGTGTCACAGCCCCTTCAAAAGGGTCCTGACTTTATATTCGCATCTCAGGCTCTGTTCCCCTGTTTCGCATGGAAACAAAGCTTACCCCTTCATTTCTTTAGCAATTTTAAGCCCCAAAGCTTTAGATTCCAGGTATTAGCATGTGTTCCATGATAGGGCAGGCTTTTATTTACTTATAACCTTGATTTCAGCTCACAGTTTTTTCTTTTGGTTCTTGGGAATTTACGTTCTCGCAAACTCAGTCATTTTTTAAAATATATTCGTTGTTCAGGATCTATCTGTACTTCAGCAGGATAGCTTTTCAGAATATCTGACCCATAATACTGCCCCAAATGGAGCCCCACTATGAGACCTCTCTTTTCATTAAATTGGACTTCTGTGTAACATATAATCTGGTCTGAAAGCAATCAGTAGGTGAGTACAAGTCTCATTCACATTTCCTAGGCTATGCCCTTGGGCTTTTTAACATCCTAAGAATCTTTAGGGTTTTATGAATCATCTTTCCCGGATTTTCTAAACTGTTGATTGTCGCCAGTGGGGACAGCAGACACAAATAACAAATGCTTATGGTGCTCTATAGCATGTTACCAAGAATGAGGGTTGTGAATTTCTCAGTTCGATGATTCTCTTCTCTTAGCTTAGACAGCCACTGGTCATTAGGCTTTGCATGCTTTACTAACTACTCACTCACTGCATCATGACCAGTGACCACAATCACTACGCCACTAAAACAATTAACTATCTCAGAAGACAACTGAAGTCCAGCTGGCTTTCTCACAGAGCAAATTAACTTTGCTTTAGCATGAGTTCAGTGAAACCTGAAATACTTCTACGAGGTTGAATCACGTAAACTAAGTCGTCCTGTAACAATGATTGCAGATCATGTGTGAGAAGCAGCCTAAAGGGTTCACACGTCAATCAAAGTTTGCATTTCCCACCTGGGATGGAAAACCCAAGCCAGAAAGAAGGCAAAGAAGAGCCCTGGTGCTCGGGTTATTGGGCTATTACCAGGTACCAATATTAAGAGCCACACCTGTCCTGTTTTTTTTTTTTTTTTAGCCATTCTCAATTACATTTAATGGGAATTAAATGGAAATCCCCACACAATTACCATTTCTTGTGTTGTTTCCAGGCTAGATCTCACCAAAGGTGGAAGATTCCCACCTTGAAAAGAGGGGACTAAAACCTAGTAGAGTGGGCATGGGGCTCAGTCAGCCTTGCCTTGGTGCTCAATGACCTTGCCATTGCCTGGTCTCTCTGGTTGTTTCTGACCTGCTCTCTTGGTCCTTCCTGACCTCTTCATCTAGTGGTTCTCAAATTGTTGTCTGCATCAAGATCACAGAGGAACTTCCTAAAAACATTTTTTTAAAAAAATTTCCGATTCCACTTTAAAACTAGTGAGTCCTGAGGATATACCCAGAGAAAACCATAATTCAAAGAGATACATGCACCCCAATGTTCATTGCAGCTCTATTTATAATAGCCAAGACATGGAAGCAACTGAAATGTCCATCAACAGATGAATGGATAAAGAAGATGTGGCGTGTGTGTATACACACACACACACACACACACACACACACACACTGGAATATTACTCAACCATAAAAAAGAATGAAATAATGACATTTGCAGCAACATGGATGGACCTGGAGATTATCATACTAAGTAAGCCAGACAGAGAAAGACAAATATCCTATGACATCGCTTATATGTGGAATCTAAAAAAATAATACAAATGAACTTATTTACAGAACATAAAGCGACTCACAGACATAGCAAACTTATGTTTACTAAAGGGGAAAGGGGGGTGGGGGAGGGAAAAATTAGGAGGTTGGGATTAACATACACATTACTATATATAAACTAGACAACCAACAAAGACCTACTGTATAGCACAGGGAACTACACTCAATATTTTGTAATAACCTAAAAGGGAAAAGAATCTGAAAAGGAATATATATATGTGTATATATATATATGTACATATACACACACACATATATATATAACTGAATCACTGTGCTGTACTCCTGAAACTAACACCATATTGTAAATCAACTATACTTCAATAAAATACAAAATAAAATAAAATGAAAAAACAAAAAACTAGTGAGTGAGAAACTGCAAGTGAGGCCGGGAGTGCTTAGCAAGTTTGTCAGGTGATGACACAGATTGTCCCAGCACTACACATGGAGAAACGCTCTAAGGTCCCTGTTTCTGACTGACTGGGGAGTTACTCTGGCTCTTGGCCTTCTGATATTTGCTCACCTTGTTCACCTGACCTCCTCTGTATGTCTATCTGAACTGATCTATTTGGCCCTGCCCTCTGTTCCCCCTGCACCCTTCATCCAAGTGGGCTGTAGCTTCTTGCTTCAGCTGCTCTGTGACTGAGGCCTGCCTTTTGCATGCGGTGTGGTGTTACGACCCCAGCAGATCACATCTGGGGGAACCGAGGAGTCCAGCTGCTGACGAAAAACCATGTGTGACTTTTCAGGCCTGACTATAGGCAATGACAAAGGCTTTGCTTGGTAGGCCTTACGGGGGATTGGTGCTCTCCCTATGTCAGACTTGGTGCACAGCCAAGGCATTACAGTCTCTGAAGGGCATTTCAGTCAAGAACTGGAGCCCGTCTGGCCAACCCAGGCACATTTCCGCCAAGGCATTCCTCAGGTGCCTCTATGGGGGAGGACTTTGAAGATACTTTTTTCAGACTCTGACTCAGTACCCTGTACTTTTCCACTCCTATCCCTCATTTCCTCCCTGCCTCATGCATGACCAGCACAGTCCCCTATGGGAGAAAATGGAATGGGGGCAGTTGACACCTTTTCCGGGTTTAGACTCTTGCTTCTACCATAGCAGTAAGTGATTAAAGGGTCCACTGTTAATTCTTCTCAGGCCTGTGCTTTAACCAGCTACTCCAACACCTGTCAGCTCAGCTCTTTCTCAAGCTTAGCTAAGCTCCTGACACCAAGAGATCCTGAGCCAAAACCAGTTAGTTTCAGAAACTGTGTGAGATAATAAATATTTGCTATTTTAAGCTGCTAACTGGGGTCATTTGTTATACAGCATTCAATAGCTAATACTAATACTTTTCACTTATCTTAGGTACATCTGGACTTTGAACCATTTCAAAGTGTTTTCACATCTATTATCTCACATCTTCCTAAATATAATAGCTTACATTTACAGAAAACTTACTTTGTGCCAGGCACTGTATTAAGTACTTAGCAGGCAATATCTGAGCAAATTGCCACAACTACTCTGAGATGGGTCCTTTTATTGTCTCTGCTTTATAAGTAAGGAGATCAAGGCACTAGGTGTTCAATAATTTGCCCCAAATTACACAAATAGTAAGTGAAGTCATGATTCAAACCTTTGATCCTACCACTAAAATAAAATAAAGCCCAGAGAAGTGATGCTATTTGTGTAAGGCCATACAGCTGGCTAGTCCTGGAGGCAAAACCAGGAATCTCCTGATTCCCCATCCAGGAGTCTGGGATCACCAGGGGTCGTGAACAGACTTAGAAAACAGTTTTAGCTGCTAGCTGGGCAGAGAGATTTGCTCAGAGGGCAGGTGGTAGGAAATGCACTCGGGTGGCAAAGTCTTATGCACCTGCATCTTCACCTATAGCTGGAACAATAATCTGACTGGATGTAGAATCCTTGCCTTCTGATGAAGTGGATCAAGGCTTCTCCTCACTTCCCAACAACACCAGACAAAAGTCACTTCAGCATGACATGAAAGATAGTGAAGAATAAGGTACACAAAATAAAGATACAGACGGGATTATTCAAGGACACTGTCTCCATGGAAATATGCACCCCAGGGGTGGATGGAGCAACTGCAGAGGAATAGGATTTTAGGGGGATGATTTTCTGGAATTAAGAGTTCACTAATTTAGGCTTACTAAATTGGAATTCATGATAATTCTGGGAAGCACTGAGCTAAAGCTACACACTGTGGTATAACAAGAAGCTGTATTTATCTGCGTATTTATTGGATACTATTGGAAAAGGAATGCTTAAACTATTTGCGATAACAAAATCTTCAAACTTTCAAACTCTTTGAAGCACTTGAAATGCTATGTGGAATAAACCTGACAGGGTTCTAAGGGGAGTTGTCATTAGTATCTGGGGAGTTTGGAGAAAATTCAGATTTCTAGGCTTTCTCTCAGATACTGATTCTGTAGGCTTTTCCTGGGCCTGGGAGTTAATGTCTTAAAGCAACACCAGGTGTTTCAGATGCAACTGATTCATGCATAGTTGTTGGGGGATCTCTGCTAATTACACAACCATGCATCTTATCCATTTATTTATTATTAACTTAGTTATTAACAGATACCTTAAGGACTTCTAGTCTTGTAATAATTGAAATCTAGGAATGCTTTCAAAAATGCCCTGTGAGATATTGGCTCGGTGCTTTGTGACAGCCTGGAGGGGTGGGATAGGGAGGGTGGGAGGGAGGGAGACGCAAGAGGGAAGACATATGGGAACATATGTATATGTATAACTGATTCACTTTGTTATAAAGCAGAAACTAACACACCATTGTAAAGCAATTATACCCCAATAAAGATGTTAAAAAAAAAATGCTCTGTGAAATTTGCAATTACTAGTTGTTCACACTGGAAATTTATCAGTTTATCACCACTGCAGTTATACCAAATTAGTAAAATTTCATTTGCAACTGGCATTCTCCCGCTCCCCACAGGACTTGTAACTATGACAATGTACCTGGTACCTGAAGACTAGGCCCCAGTCCAGGCTCTCACAACAGTCCTTAATCAGTAGAATTTAAGAAACAAATGACCACCACTGTACCTTAGGTCTGGATGTCCTGGAAATTGTCCTTGTACCAAGTTCCTGCCTGAGCCCCAATTCCAATAGCAGCATCCTTGTACCCAGGTCCCAGCATAGGGGTCTTTCCAGATTCCTTTATCAATTTCATCAGTGACTTCTTCGTGTTCTGAACCCAAGGGCTGAAACTCCACCAATGAGCTGGCAATGGGTCTTTTAAGCTTTCTGGCTTGACCTCTGACCCTCACGTGCTACGAGATTGCGCCGATGGTCCAGCTGCCTTCACTGATTACCTTCTATCATCCATTTAAGGAACTTCCTTAATCACCTCCCACCTTCTGCTGGATGACAATTCACTATGGCCCTCCTCCAACCCAGTTCAAGTTCTGATATTGGTTGTGTTTCTTACAGCCTTGGAAAACACCCAAATAGAGTGTTTTTTGAAATAATACCTACGGCATACTTAAGATATATTAAATCTCTTTGGTTGTAATCACTTAAAAAAAAAACCTCTGAATTAATTTAAGAAATAAAATAAACTACCAAAATAAAACCCTCACATTTTTGAATATAACAAAAAAAAAGCAGACTCACAGATATAGACAACAAACTAGTGGTTACCAGTGGGAAAAGGGAAGGGGGGAGGGGCAATAGAGGGACTAGGGGGTTAAGAGGTGCAAACTACTATGTATAAAATAAATAAGCTGCAAGGATGTATTGTGCAACACAGGAAATATAGCCAATATTTTACAATAACTATACATGGACTATAGCCTTTAAAAATTGTGAATCACTATATTGTATACCCGTAACATATAATATTGTACATCAACTATACTTCAATAAAAAAGAAAACCTCACATTTTTAACAGAATTTAAATTTTCTGGTTTTTCGGGTGATTTCTTTGTATTTTATTCAAGTTCATGAATAATGGATCACATTTCTTGTAAGATGTCTCATTACGTTTGCAGCATACAAATATAGTTTCTTAAAATGGCCTCCTGTCAAATACATATGATTTCTATTTGTCTGCTGTTAATGTAATTGACTAAACACTAGATTCCACTGATTATGCTTTCCCTTGTAAGCCACTTACTTTATAGGCATAAGCAGCTGTGTTTATGCTTCTGTCATTTGGGTTTCATTATGAAGTTTTCAGCACAGGATTCAAAAGCAATAGTCAGTCTAAGCACCCAGGCACCAACGGGCAGTTCTTTACCAATTAAAGCAGTATGCCGTCAACACTTGTGTATGTCATGTAGAAGGATACACAGATGCACATAAAACCACTGCAAGCACAATGATTGTGAATTTGAACAGGAAGAAAAACACTGTTAACTCTTCAGGAAGGAATTGATCAACAAAGACCTGAATTTAACCAAGACCATAAATGCTTCCTCTCCTGCCCCTCCCTCAACTGAGAAGTATGAAGAGTTTTGTTTTTTAACATAGGTGTGTGGTATAAATATTCAGAAAGGTGGAGTTAAGAGAGGCAGGCAGACGGAAGGGAAAGGGAGAAAGCAGCCACCAAGCAGATGAGGAGAAAATCCATGCAGAGAAACGGCAGGTAAAGGAGCCAAGGGAAGGACACTGAGGGGAACCGACAAAGGTACAGGAGAAACATTGTGGCAAAGAAGCTCCGTAGTCACCAAGGAAGTGTCTGTTAGCCAAACCTCTGTGACACGTGATTACAGTTATTTATTTCGACAACCTCTTGAAGAATAATAGAGGAAGGGCTGGTTTAAAACCTGGTCTGCCTTCCACCATTAGCGTAACCTACGCCAGTTCCACAGCCTCTGCAGGATTCAGTTTCTCCATTTGTAAATAATGGGTAGCAGGTGGCCAGGTTTGGGTGAGGATTAAACGAGATAACAAAGTAGTATTGGTTAAGAAGCTAGGCCTTGTGATCAGCTGCATAGTTTAAATCCCAGCTTCTAGCTGGGGGACCTTGAGCAAGTAACTCACCTGTGGGGCTTAGTTCCTTATCTTTAAAACATGGATAATAAAAATAATGCCTACGTCCATGTGGCTGTTATGAGGATTGACTGGAAAATCACGTGTAAAACATGACGAACAGGTTAGAACAGTGCCTGGCATTTTGTTAGCACTCAATAAACACTGACGCTTAGGAATAAAAGCAGGTGTGAAGAGTATGGTATCGATGAGGATGTCTCCGTCTTGGGAGGGCAGACACCATTTTGCTTTTTTTTTTTAAAATACATCTTTATTGGAGGATAATTGCTTCACAATACTGCGTTAGTTTCTGTTATACAACAAAGTGAATCAGCCATATGCATACATATATCCCCATATAACAAATGGTGTATGCTAACGCATATATATGCTTCTTTTTTTTTTTTTGCGGTACGCGGGCCTCTCACTGTGTGGCCTCTCCCGCTGCGGAGCACAGGCTCTGGACGCGCAGGCTCAGCGGCCATGGCTCACGGGCCCAGCCGCTCCGCGGCATGCGGGATCTTCCCGGACCGGGGCACGAACTCGTGTCCCCTGCATCGGCAGGTGGACTCTCAACCACTGCGCCACCAGGGAAGCCCTATGCTTCTTTTTTTACTCCTAGTATCCTGCTGGCACATCGCGAGCGTTTACCGAACATGTATTATGCCATCAGAAATGATAGAAAGCTTTTCTTTTCACACTGATGTTTTGCACTCTTATGTTAACAACACTTACCTTTGCCTTGTGTATTGTTGATTAGATGATTATCCAGGTTTTCAACTGTTCTTTTCTTTGGAAAATGCTATTTAATTGCACAAGAAATCTTCTCTTGGTTTAAGAAAAGAATGATGCCTAAAACCCAATTCTAAGTTCCAACTCTAATCCTGGTTCTTCTCCCCAAACAACCATTTTATTGACTTTGGTGAATATCCTTTCACACCTTGTATTTTACATACATGTATGAACTTAATGTGTGTACCTTTCTTATTCAGGATCCCACCAGAGGAACAGAACATTCTAATGTCCATTGGATCAATAGTAATGGCCCTTCTTTCATTTCTGATAGTAGTAATTTGGTCTTGTCTTTTTTCTTGGTTACCTTGCTAGAGGTTTATCAATTTTTTTTTTTATCTTTTCAAAGAACCAGCTTTGATTTAGTTAATTTTCTCTATTAATTTATTTTCAATTTCATTGATTTATGCTCTAATTTTTGTCATCTATTTTTTTCTTCTTGCTTTAGGATTATGTTACTCTTCTTTGTCTAGTTTCTTAAGGTGGAAACTTAGATTACTGATTATAGATCTTTCTTGTCTAATATATGCATTCAATTCTATAAAATTCCCTCTAAGCACTACTTTTGCTGCATTTCACAATTTTGACAAGTTCTGTTTTCATTTTTATTCTCCTCAAAGAATTTTTAAATTTCTCTTGAGCCTTCTATAACCCAAATTTTATTTAGAAGTCTGTTGTTTAATCTCCAAATATTTGGGGATTTTCTGGCTCTCTTTCTGCAATTGATTCTTACTTTAATTGCATTGTGGTCTAAGAGCCTACTTGGCATGATTTCTATACTTTCAGATTTGCTGAGGTGTGTTTTATTTGTATTAATTACCAGAATGTAGTCTATCTTGGTGAATGTTCCATGTGAGCTTGAGAAGAACGTGTATGCTGCTGTTGTTGGATGAAGTGTTCGATAAATGTCAATTAGATCCAGTTGATTGACATTACTGTTCAGTTTAACGACATCCTTACTGATATTCTGCCTGTTGGAACTGTCAGTTACTGATAGAGCGGTGTTGAAGTCTCCAACTATAACAGTAGATTTATCTATTTTTCCTTATAGTTCTATCAACTTTTGCCTCATGTATTTTGACACTCTGTTGTTAGGCAAGTAGACATTAAGGATTTTTATGTTTTCTTGAAGAATTGATACCTTATCCTTATATAATGCCCTTCTTTATCCCTGATAATTTTCCTTGCTCTGAAGTCTGCTTTGTCCGAGATTAATATAGCTACTCCAGCTTTCTTTTGATTGCTGTTAACTGTGGTATATTTTATTTCATTCCTTTACTTTAAATTATCGACATCTTTTTATTTAAAGTGGTTTCTTGTACACATACAGTGGATCTTATTTTTGTATCCACTCTGATGGTTTCTGTATTTTAATTGGTTTATTTAGCCCATTCACATTTAAAGTGATTATTGATATTGTTGGATTAATATTGGCCATATTTGTATCTGTTTTCTATTCATTGCCGTTATTGTTGTTGCTGTTATTTGTTGCTGTTGTTCTTCCTCTTCCTCTTTCTCTGCCTCTTCTTTTTATTTACTCTTTTTCTGCCTTCTCTGATTTCTGCTTTTAATTGCATATCAATAGCCTTTCTTAAAATGTTTTTAGTTGTTGTCCTAGAGTTTACAAGATACATTTACAACCAATACAAGTCCACTTTCAAATAACACTGTACAGCTTCATGAGTAGTATGGGTACCTTCTAACAGAATATTCCTAATCCCTCCTGTCCCCTGTAACATCGCTGTCATTTACTTCACTTATCCATACGCTACAATCACCAAATACATTGTTGCTATTATTATTTTGAACAAATTTTTATCTGCAGGATTAGTGAAAAAAAAGAAAACAATTTTATTTTACCTTCATTTATTCTTTCTCTGACACACATCCTTTCTTTATGAAGATCTAAATTGCTGACCCATATTATTTGTCTTCCTTCTCAAGAGTTTCTTTTAACATTTCTTGCAAGGCAAGTCTACTGGCAATAAATACCCTCAATTTTTGTTTGCCTGAGAAGGTGGTAATTTCTCCTTCACTTTTGAAAGATAATTTCACTACATACAGACTTTTAGGCTGGTGGTTTTCAGCCTTACTAGGGTAGCTCTAGAATAGACTTTCTCTAACAGCATAGGCCTTGGTCTTAAGGCCTGGCCTTTGTGGTGCCTCATCTGGGTGCCTGTCATTCGTCAACATTCTTTCTGGGCTGGAACTCCAATGTCTCCCAGATTCTTTGTTTCAATCTCTACCTCACAGCAAATGCTCTCTGGTGAGCCTGTGTCATCTTACCCAGAACTTCTGTGCCCTCCCTGACTCTGCTCCCTCTTCAATTCCTACCCTGCACATTCCGGTGACTATATCTACCCCAATTCTTATTCTTCTAACTGGGACTTCCATGCTCTGCTCAGACTTTAGCTCACTAAGCCACAATTAAGTGTCTCCAGGCAGAGAGCTGGAATGATTATGGGATATTACCTGATGAGTTTTCTTTTCAGGGATCACTATCTTGTGCTGTCCCTTGTCCAATACCTGAAAACAATGGCCTCATATATTTTACACAGTTATATGGTTTTTTATAACATAAACCCTAATCTAGTGCCAATTACTCTGTAATAATCAGAAGCAGAAATGCTTCTTATTCGTTACTGTTTTCCCATTATCTGGCACAGTTCTTGGCATATAGAGGCAATCAGGAAGAAATTGACACATGAAATGATACGTAAATCAGTGAATTCAGGGAAGGGAGAAAATAGAGGAAAGGGAGAAAGAATGAATTTGAGACAGTTTGGGAGGAGTGACGATATCAATGTATTCAAGCAAATGAAACCTTTTAGTATGGAATCTGACTCAAACTCAGAACATTTAGGAGTTAGGCTTAATATCTCTGGGGGGAAAACTTACTCAGTAATGGCTCAGGTATTCTCCATTTGTCAATATAATACTTACTGAAAAGCCTGAGCCAAGATTTCTGGTTTGAAATTCACCTTACATATCATATAATTAATAAACTAGTTCCAAGATAAATCAAGGCATATATGTATTTTATAATATTCTGATTTATAGTAATTGTTAGATTTCAATGTTCTACTCATGTGTAGTTTTGAATGTTGTCAACTGACAGGATAGTGCCAGATTTTGAAATCTTTTTTTTTTTTTTGCGGTACGCGGGCCTCTCACTGTTGTGGCCTCTCCTGTTGCGGAGCACAGGCTCCAGACGCGCAGGCTCAGCGGCCATGGCTCACGGGCCCAGCCACTCCGCGGCATGTGGGATCTTCCCGGACTGGGGCACGAACCCGTGTCCCCTGCATCGGCAGACAGACTCTCAACCACTGTGCCACCAGGGAAGCTCTTGAAATCTTTTAAGTTTTGAGGAAATCGATCTGTTTTTAAGGATTTTTAAAACTTTGCTCCCTACTTCAGACATATTTTTCTGGGCATTATAATCAATCAATTAATTATGTCATTAAGATACATTATCATTACTATGTGATGAAGTAATCAATTTGCTTTTTAGAGATAAATTTTAGAAGAATAATTTAACCAGTCTTTTATTTTTGTTCATCCTTTTACTTTTTTAAAGCATATTTAGATGAGCTTATATAAAAATAAGACAATACTTTTTTCCTAAACCATTTTCTTCAAGCTATTTATTTCTATAACATCAGGTAGTTATATGTTTTCAAGGTAAAATCTCTAGACGCTGCAGTTAATTTAAATAAAAGCCATTTCATTCTTTTTGCGTCTAATTTTATTTCTCAATTAATAAGCTCTGATTTATCTCTTACATTGAAAATACTGTCTTGCTAATATTTTCTGAAAATGAAATGAATATATATCACAGAAAATTTTTAAATATGATATTATTATAGAAAAGGCAGAAGATCTTTTCTTAAATGTAAGCATAATCCAGTGAACTATTTAAGGGTGATAAGAATATTTTATAATGAAGAAAATAAGATAAAGAAAACAAGAAAGAAAGAGATTTGCAGATAAGGAATTAGGATTGAAGGGTAAGCACCTGACCTGACTTTAAAAGTCTCCAGCTACTCGCCTATTATAAAACCTTGTGGCTCAGGTAGTGGGAGAATTTAAGTCAAAAAATTTTTTTGTCTTGAATAATATTTTATTTCCAAGTAAAGATTGAAGGAGACAGGGAAAGTTATCTTTGGGTAGTCTTGAAGGAAACAACAAAAATTATTCATTTATAGAAACTGGACTTCAGGGAAAAATTATGTGAAGAAGAATAGCCTGAAGAAGAGACAGTTGAATAGGAAGGTCCAACATCCTTCAAAGGTATGTACCTGTGTTAGAAAAGATCCTAAGTGCAGAGATAGAGGAAACAGATGAGAAAGGCCTGACCTAGAGACCAGATGTTCCCTAAACCTCATAGCACAGGTAAACCTACTGATATTGACACTGTCTTGCTTGATAATATTTCAAAAGTGCAATTAAAAAGATGTTCGCTTAAAGGAGCTGAAATAGTGGGTAGACTGAGACAAAACAAAGAAAAACTAAGATACAAGCTCAGTTCATGTGTCAGACACATTTAAATCATTCCAGCTTAATTTTTGTAACCAAAAATACCAAATACCAGTATCATAAAGTACAATATTGTTAATATCATGGTTGCTGTAATATAAATTGCCAAGTAGAAGTACCAGTTGAACTTGACTGTTTTCCAAGGAAGATATTGTTGCAGAAAAAGCACATGAATGGCTCTCTTTTGGCACACTACATACATGGTGGCCTTTAATTTCTCCTTTCCCTGCTTCTCATTCTTTTCTCCTTTGCTCAGTATCGCTCTTCTGAGTCTCCAAAAGGAAACAATTCGAAAGAGAAAGGCATTTATTTTTATTGCCTTATGGAAGTCTGTTGCAGCTTATAGTCTATTTTAAAACATAATTCAATCAAAATATTACATCTTTTTTATCTGGGTGGAGAACTTATAGTGATTTCTATTCTTTATTCTTCCTTGGGTTTTTCCAAGTTTTCTACAATGATCATACACTACCTCTACGATCATAAGCAAATAAATTTAAAGGAACTTACGGATTTATTTCTCTCATTCCAGTTAGGCACTTTATGATTCTATTGTCTCTTTGATACTCTGATCACACCTCTTTTAAAAATCTGGAATTAGTTAAAAAAATTATTTAGGGAATTCTAAATAAATTGTTTGGCTTAAAGACATTATAATTGAGCACATTTGGTAAATTGAGGATCAAACACAGCAATCTCTCCCAGGTTTAGGGGGAGGGAAGGACAATGAGGGGAAAGTTTTATACTACAGAGTGATACTTGTAAAGATCTTCCCAAAATTTAAGAATTCTAAAAATAAAATGGATAGTGAAATAGAGAGAAAACCATTTAGAAAAATTCTGAGTAGAGCTGAAATGAACTAAGGCTAATCAGTAGTTTTGTAATTGCAAGACAGAATGCCTTATGCCCTGAGAAAACCATAATTCAAAAAGAGTCATGTACCATAATGTTCACTGCAGCTCTATTTACAATAGCCAGGACATGGAAGCAGCCTAAGTGTCCATCGACAGATGAATGGATAAAGAAGATGTGGCACATATATAAAATGGAATATTACCCAGCCATAAAAAGAAACAAAATTGAGTTATTTGTAGTGAGGTGGATAGACCTAGAGTCTGTCATACAGAGTGAAGTAAGTCAGAAATAGAAAAACAAATATTGTATGTTAATACATATATATAGAATCTAAAAAAAAAAAAAAAAGGTCATGAAGAACCTAGGGGCAAGACGGGAATAAAGACGCAGACCTACTAGAGAATGGACTTGAGGACAAGGGGAGGGGAAGGGTAAGCTGGGACAAAGTAAGAGAGTGGTAGTGTATATATGGACATATATACACTACCAAATGTAAAATAGATAGCTAGTAGGAAGCAGTTGCACAGTACAGGGAGATCAGCTCGCTGCTTTGTGACCAGCTAGAAGGGTGGGATAGGGAGGGTGGGAGTGAGCGAAACACAAGAGGGAAGAGATATGGCGATGTATGTATATGTATAACTGATTCACTTTGTTATAAAGCAGAAACTAACACACCATTATAACGCAATTATACTCCAATAAAAATGTTAAAAATTAATTAAAAATTTAAAAAAAGACGGAATGTCTGATGAGATTGTAAGAGTTTACATAAGGTGTTAGCCTCCAAGAAATTAAGAAAATCAGTTATATTCTGATACATTAATACAAGGTGGAGGAAAAAGCTAAGTTGAAATGATTTTAAAGTTTTCAGGTTTTATTGTTACTACTATAAAGAACAAAGCAATAAGATTATATCTGTATCGAGAGAGATCATAGTTCTTGGTATACATACCACATATAGTGAATTGTTTCCATGTTCATTCTGTTTTCAATCAGAATATTTTTTATTATTCTTTTACCTGAAAAAATAGTGGATAATTTTGTCATTGGTGAGTCATGAAAGCCTTATTATTAGATACAGAAGATGGTCCTGGAGTTCTTTGTGTTGTCTTTGAAAACTTGCATCATTATAAATTTTCTATATCATATCATTTTTATACTTCAGTATTTGTTAGCAGTGTTCAATTTCAAACTGTGAATTTTTTTCTTTAGTAATGATTATTCAGTATGTGTTTTGTTGAAATGCTAAACAACCATCTGACATAAATTTGTTTTCTAAGAAATAATAATTTCCATAATATTTTAACACACCACTATAAGCAGAATCTTTTAACAAATTGGGTAGCAAATGTAAATGCAAATAAACACTTGATTTTACTGCTACATTTCAGATTAGCCCTGCTTATTAATTCAGTAAGATAGCGAGCTGCCCCTTTCAACAAAAGTACTTTACTTACATCACTGAACTATCACTAAATACAGAAATGCCTACGTTATAAAATAACTTATATTCAGACCAGTACTTTCTAACCAAGGAGATTTTTTACAGATCTCATTAACTATAAGGTGTACATGCACTAATTTACTAAAATTTGACCTAATAATGACATACACAGAGATAGAATTGCTGTTACTCTCTCACTAGACACTTGACTCACCAATGCCTAGAAAGCTGTGCAAATACAGACTTCTCCAACTCAGCTATCAGACCTAGAGAGATTTAAGAATGTTTAAAGGAAATGCAGGATTAATACACTGGAATTGTCAATGGTTAAAAGCTCCTGTTTCACCTACATTTTGTATTAAATAGGCTTCAATTGGAAATTTGAATATGTTATCTAAATTCCAGACAAATGACATTTGGGATTAAGAAATATGGGAGTCTTTAGGGCTTTCACAAATATTCCTGTTTTCTCTACTTCTGGGTAAAAGGCAATAATGCACTTCCTTGTCCCCTTGAACCTCAGGTGTGGTCAAATGACTTGCTCTGGCCAATCAAATGAGAATGGAAGTGATCAAGGTCATTTGTTGATATTATGGTCTTCATCTATCTTATTACTTTCTCTTATTGGGCAGGAAAAGGAATGCCATTTATTGGGTCCTCTTAAACACTGCAGTAAGAACTGCTTAGTGTCTTAATTTTTCTCCATTTTCTTTAATAATGAAAAAATTTAAGGCTTTAAATTTTCCTCTGAGTTTTCACTGGGTCTCTAGTTATGAAGTGTAATGAAATGTTCTTCTTTTCAGTGCTTTCTAAAAGTTCATAAATTTTCTTTTGATTTCCTTTTTGATATAAATAAGGTTTATAAGAATAGATTACTTTAGGGCTTCGCTGGTGGTGCAGTGGTTAAGAATCCACCTGTCAATGTAGGGGACACGGGTTTGAGCCCTGGTCTGGGAAGATCCCACATGCCGCGGAGCAACAAAGCCCGTGAGCCACAACTACTGAAGCCTGCGCACCTAGAGCCTGTGCTCCACAGCAGGAGAAGCCACCACAATGAGAAGCCCACGCACCGCAACGAAGAGTAGCCCCCGCTCCCCGCAACTAGAGAAAAGCCCATGCACAGCAACAAAGATCCAAGGCAGCCAAAAATAAATAAATAAAATAAAATAGATTAAAAAAGAAAAAGATAGATTATTTCCAAGAATTATGATATTTTCAGTCACTCTTTTTAACATACTTTTAGTTTTATTGGATCATGACAAAAGAGTGTGACCTGTAAATATCTACTGCTTCAAATTTATTAAGGTTTCCTTTTTAGTTGATAACACAATCAATTTTTATAAATATTTCAGAAATACATGATAAAAAGCTTATTTTCTAGTAAAGGGCTAGAAAATATGTATACACACATACACACATTATCCATCACATTGTTTTTAAATTATGTGATTCAGTTCTCTAAGTTGTGCTCATTCTGTCCTATCATGTATTAAAGTTTTCCACTATAACTTTATTTTTTAAAAAACTCTCTTTGTATATCTGCCAGTTTTTGCTTATATATTTATCTGTTATATTGTTTGATTCATACAGAATTATGACTGTGTATTTTCTGTAGACTGTATCTTTTTCATTATGAAATTACCTCCATATCTTTAGTAATTTTACTCTAAATTCTACATTATCTCATATTAACATTGTCATGTGTACATTTTTTTAAATGTATCTAATATATCTTTTTCTAGTGCCATATTTTCAACATTTCTTTAGTATTTTAACTGTGTTTCTTATAGAGAGTTCACAACTAGGTTTACTTTTTTACTCAACTGGATATACTCTGCCCTTCAATAGGAGTTAGTTCATTCATATTTAGTGTAATGACATTAATTTTACTCTTCCATCATGTATGTTACCTATTACTTTTGTACATTGTTGTTTTATATTTCTTTTTTCTTATTTTTTATTGGACTGATCAAGTTGTACTTCATTCAATTTTTCCCTTTATTAATTTGAATGTTAAAGTTTTTAAAAATTCTTTTAATATTATTTTCCCCTTCTCTGGTCTCATAAAATGCATATACTTCTCTACTACCATTTGAAAACAAGATGCCACAACAACTGTTTTTTCCCTACTTCTCTTCTCTTCAATGAAGTGAGACTTTTAAATAATTTTATTTTCAATTACACCACTGATTTCTTCTACATTAGACTTTTAACTGAGAGGAATAAACATTGCAGCTGATCTCTAAGTTGAAATTTTCTGAGTCATGAATCCTTATCCTTTGTGACCTGGGAGGTAGGGCAAATGCTGAGAAGGGAGGCGGGGAGAGGCTTCCAGTTAAGTTATCATTTATGTCTGGAACACTGAGGCAGTTTTCATGTACTTATCAGGCACTTGTGGGAAGCACTGCCTCCTCTGAGAGACCAAGGGCTGAGGCTGTGCTGGAGAAAACAGTTACAGGAGAATGATGGAAGGCATCATAGCTCTCAGAAATGAAGGGATGGAACACATTTTGGCAAGGGAAAAAAATGGCTTTCTTTAGCAAGTTCCTATAGAACTGAGTTTTAAAGTTAATTTTCTTTCCAATATCCATTTTTGCTTCTGCTTGAATTCAAAGAAATTCAATTGTAAAGTAAAATAATAATAACATATATGTTATCCCTTCTTTCCTCTTCCACTTTCCCTATGAATGAGTGCTTTTACTTTCCCATCCCTACCCTTCTGTATTCTTCACTAACTCTTGAGTTTTGCTAAGGTAGTTTAATACATTTAAGTTTAAAAACTTTTATTAGAATTTACATTATTTTACATTCCTTCTGTTTCTAGGGGTTTTGCTTAGCATTTACTTTACAATGCTCTTTCTTATCCATTTGGATTTCAATTGCATAAGCAATGTTGATTTAATGTATAAACCTTCATTTCTTATCACTGTCCTCTCATGTCTTTGATTCCCCATCTTAGGCTTCTGTTGTGTTCTGTGACATTTATTTTTTGTTTTCATTAGTCTTTTCTTGAGAATTATCCTCTCTGAACACTAGCATATCTTCAAATATCTTTAGTTTGTTCTGACAGGTGGGTAATTTCTTGACTGTATATAGGAGTTTCACATTGAAATTCTTTTCTCTCAATAGTCCTCAGATACTGTTCCATTGATTTTTAGGTTCTGGTGTTGCAAATGAGAAGTTCAAACCCAGTATTACAGGCCTTTTTTTCCCCTTTATGGTTGGCTTGTTCTTTTTGACAGAAAGCTTTCAATATTTTCAACTTATCTTTAGAATTCAGAAACTTCCTAGGATATATCTAAGTATGTCTTTCCTCATGAATATGACCAGGTACTTGGTGAACATTTCAATATAAAAATTCAGATCTTTCTTTACTCAGGGACACTTTCTTCCTCTCTTGCTTTCCTTACAGCCTTATCCCTATGTATGGATTTCTCTCTCAGCTGGAACTGCTTTTGTTTCCATGTTTAGCTTCCTAGATATATATCGTCCAATTCTCTATCTTTTCTCTAATGATTTGTATCTCATTATATTTCTTGCTTTGTGCTTTGAGATATGTTATGGGTTGAACTTTGTCCTCTAAAAAGAAACGTTGACATCTTAACCTCCAGTCCCTCTGAATGTGGCTTTATTTGGGAACGGGGTCTTTGCAGATGTAAGTAAGTTATGATGAGGTGGACCCTAAATCTAATGACTGATATCCTTATTGAAAGAGAGAAATTTGGAGATATAGAGACACAAAGGTAAGAAAGCCATGTATTGATGGAGGCAGAGACGGGAGGGATGCAAGTCAAGGAATGCCAAAGACAGCTAGCAACCACCAGAAACTAGGAAGAGGCAAGGAAGGATTCTTCCCGAGGGCCTTCAGAGATAACATGATCCTGCCAACACCTTGATTTCAGACTTTTAGCCTCCAGAACTGTGAGAGAATAAATTTCTGTTGTTATAAGTCCCCAATTCATTGGTTATAGCAGCTCTAGGAAACTAATACAAGATAGTTCTTCCACTAAATGTTTCAGGTCACTAATTTTAGTCTACTTCATTTTATTTACTGAGTCATTAAAAAATATGTTTTGATTACTGTTTTTAAATTTTAAATGGACTCCACTAGAATCTCCCTAATCCACTTTGATATTTTATAATTCAAGTTGTTTTTCTTTAATTAATTAACAATTAATTAACTTATGGCTGCCTTGGGTTTTTGTTGCTGCACATGGGCTTTCTCTAGTTGCGGTGAGCAGGGGCTACTCTTTGTTGTGGTGCACGGGCTCTAGGCTTCAGTAGTTGTGGCACACAAGCTCCATAGTTGTGGCTCACGGGCTCTAGAGCACAGGCTCAGTAGTTGTGTTGCACGGGCTTAGTTGCTCTGCAGCATGTGGGATCTTTCAGGACCAGGGCTCGAACCCATGTCCCCTGCATTGGCAGGCAGATTCTTAACCACTGCACCACCAGGAAGTCCATAATTCAAGTTTTTAATCTGTCTTATCTAACAGCTGTCTTTCACTAAGCATTTGGTTTTTTAGTGTGACTAATTTTCATTTCTGGGTGGTAGGTTCCCTTCAGTGGTATTTTTCTTAATTGACTGGAGCTCAGGTCTGATTCTGGGGTACCCTAAGTTGGCGGCAATCCTGTGGGTGGTGGCAGGCAAAGTGATCTCTACCCCTGTAGCGGCTGCTGTTGATGGAGTAAAGGAAGAAGCCAATTTCCTGCTAAGGTATTTGGTGAAAGTCTCTCAGTAACTTCGTCTTCCTGTATCCGACCCCCAGCATCAGGGGCAAGGCAGGTTTGGCTCACGCATTCAGCAACTTCTTGGACTTTGGGGAGTCAGGACAGTAGGTCATGTTCATGCTGGACTAATGTTTATCTCTCCAGGGAGGTCCATAGCTTTCTAAGGCCAAGCTCTTCCCAGGGTCCTCTGCTCTTTGGTCCTTTACCTGGGAGTTTGTTCTGCTCTCCAGGTGTTTTCTCAATCAAGTGGAAGAAAACTCCACACTAGTTCTCCCTCCTGTACCCCAGCAGCATTATTGCTGTATCCACAGTATTTCAGCTGCTTATATCTAAATTTTGAAGTATAATGAAAAGAGTCCAATGGATATATGTATGTTTAACAATAAATAACTTGCTACATCTGACATTCTAGAGTGGTTACCAGCTAAAACTTTCAACATGGAGCAAGTATAGGGAAACTGGTTGCAAAGTATTACAATATGGAACATCTAACTAGAGTAGATAGGAAAATGTAAGAGTATTTATGTAAGCACTTGTTTGGTAAACTTGATAAAATGCTAGTCCCTCTGTTTTATAAATAAACTTTGCCTCTGCTTTAACATGGAAGAATTTTAATTCTACATAAATTAGGTAGCCTCTTTAGAAAAATGCAATTTGAAAATAATCTCATGATTTTAGTAACTGTGGTCTTTATGACCTTGATATATGCTTTCCTAGAAAATAGTTTTCTAAAATATTTGTGTAAGTCATTTAAATATCTAGCACTCATGGGTGAGCTGATAGCCTAACACCAGTGTAAATAGTTGGATTTTTTCCCATAAACTCTGATTTCCTTTCAAAAATAAATTTTCATCTTTAGTTGGATCAAGATGGCAAGTTTCCCTATGCCTTCCAACCTCCAGGAAAGAAAGAAAAAAATGTATTTCTGAAAAGAATAAATTATTCACAGCACTAGATAATAATAAAGGGATCAAAAATTCTGAGAAATACTTGAAAAATAGAAAGTAGACAAGATCAGATCTCTGAGGTAAATATAGGAAATGATAGCCCAAAGCAAGACGCAGAGAAGACTGCTATGGCCATGGGGTTAGTTTCAGGGAAGCTGCAAGTTCAGAGTCAAAGGACCCAAGGAATGTAAGGAGCTCACTGGGCACATTTTAGGGTGGCCAAGTGGGCAGCTGCAGTTGGAACCCTGCCCCCTCGCTCACTTGCACTTGCTGAGCAGAGTGTGTCTTCTGGCTGTGGGACTCTATTTTGGTTTTTTTGTTGTTTTTGTTTTTTGATGGAGGGTGGAGTGGAAACTAGCTGGTGAGTGATATCTTCCTACAGGCCAAAATGGGAACTATCCCCTCTGGTATCAGCAAGGCAAGGTAGTGCCCCGGTTTTACTGTTTTCCCACTAGCTTTATGGCTTACCATCCTTCCAGGAAATAGCTACCCAGAAGATAAATTATGGCACGCCCTCTTCAGCATTACGTCTTGTCCTTCTCCTACAATTACCAGAAGCAGGCTAATAGGTCACCGGATTGAAAGATGAGAGGAGGTTGCACTTATTCACATTTCTCATGATTCTATATGAAATTGTTTTGGCTAAACTAATATGCTTGGCCTCCTCTGTGCCAAATTACCCACACACTTTTTCCATGACTTAGTCTCTTGATGTCACATCTATCCAAGAATTAAGAATTCCTATTTGTTTCTTGTTAACAGTACCCCTACGAAGCTTTTAAAACAGAACAGAGAGATATCAATATCAGTGCAAACTGAATTCAGTGCAGCATAAAGATGTTAAGAATCATGCTGCATTAAATAGTTGAGAGTTAACAATAGTTGGTTTTTGTCTCCTTTTAAACAAGCTTGCTCGGAGGACATACCGATCTAGATTTTCCCCAGTGTCTATAACTGCATCCAAAGGGGGATATCAGTTCTGTCTATCTATTACCCTCTCTCTATATATATGGAGGACAATGTTCTATTTCTACAAAGAGGGAAACTAATCCGAGTGAGGCATTTCAGGAGATTTAGTACTCACCAGTTAAGAAAATGCTTAAACATCTCTGGAGACACAGATCTTCACTAGAGTCTTGTCTGACGGAGAGGTTTTGCTCTCTTCTAGGGTAATTGGCAACCACCAAAGTGAATTAGTCATGCATGTCAAACAATTGATAGTATGCTCAGTGGGGAGCCCTAAAGATCATACTGCAATTTTATCAATCTCAACTGGAATGAGTCCATTGACCAGAGGACAAATTTTATTTAAGACAAACTTTCTTTTCAGTTTAACTAATCCTAATTCTTGCCCTTGCCATTTGGTAAATTCCTTTTTCTGATTCAAGAGTTTTTAAGATAATCACAAAAATGATAAATGTACATAATCCCCCCCCACCATATCAATGTGTTGGTCCACTGCAATTCTCTAGATGATTTCCCTATCTTGTTTCCATTCCTTATCAATGATCTTTTGAAAAATAAAAATGTAGTCTGAGGAGAGTAAGGAGACTAAATGGGGAAAAGTAGGAACCTTAAGAATTAGTAGTACGAAGGAGGAAACAAAAAGTACTATGACTAGATTTTGCATGTTAGAGAAAAGCAATGCCCTGCAGGCTTGATAATCATCTGGTAAATGTGAAAGAAATCTAATGGTAATTTGGTAAGTTAAAAAAACAACAACGCTGCATTAAATGGTCTTTTACTCGTTGGCTCTCCAAAATCCATTCTTACTTCTCACAATACATCAATTTCCTTTTAGTGTTTTTTCCACATTGAATCAGCCTTATTAAATGTGCCCTGTTTGCTCTGATGACTTCTCCAGAGAGAGCTGCGCTGACTTCAGGGAGGGTACTTATTCAGCCTGCAGGGACAATTCTGTGCTCTCCAGTAGAGTGGTACCTGAGGCGATGATTATTTATGCTCCTGCAGTTGCGGCCCTTGCTGTAGGGAGCCATATTCCAATGTCTGCAGGATGCAAAGAACTTTCACAACAGGGTACTTGTATTAGTTTGCCAAGGCTGCCATTAAAAAGTACCACAGACTGGGTGGCTTAAACAGTAGAAGTTTATTTATTTCTCACAGTTCTGGAGACTAGAAGTCCAAAGTCAGGGTTTCCGCAGGGTTGGTTTCCTCTGAAGGCCTTGCTCCTTGGCTTGTAAATGACTGTCTTCTCCACATGCCCTCACATGGTCTTCCCTCTGTGTTTCTGCATCCCCAACCTTCTCTTCTTAATAAGGACACCACTCATATTGGATTAGAACCTACACATATGATCTCATTTTACTTTAATTACCTCTTAAAGATTCTATCTCCAAACACAGTCACATTCTGAGGTACTGGGGTCACGAATTTCAGGGGATGGGAAAGACACAATTCAGCTCATAACAGTAGTCTTCTCCTCTCTAGTAGAGGGTGTTCAAATGGTGAGATCTGCTCCATGCTTCAAAATTTACCAGAGTGAGAGTCAAGCAGATCATTTATCAGAGGGTGAAAAGTTTTAGAAGAGCATAGAAATCTGCAGAAACTGAAATTTGCCTCAGCATGAGCACCAAAGCAAGATGGCTTGAATAAAGGACTGTGAGGTAGGTTTTTTTTTTTTTTTTTTTTGCGGTACGCAGGCCTCTCACTGTTGCGGCCTCTCCTGTTGTGGAGCACAGGCTCCGGATGCCCAGGCTCAGCGGCCATGGCTCACGGGCCCAGCCGCTCCGCGGCATGTGGGATCTTCCATCGGCAGGCGGACTCTCAACACTGCGCCACCAGGGAAGCCCCCTGTGAGGTAGTTTTTTAAGTTCAACATTTGGACGCATACTAACTCCTCACTTCTTTGTCCTTCAGGTTGGTATTAATTACAAGGTTAGGAGTAGAGAACAGGGTTAGCAGAAAAAAGGACTATTTACTGTTCTTCACGTCCTCAACCTTACCCTCACTTTCCTCGTCTCTTGGGAGGTGAAGGCTACTCCATGTGGGCTCCCTCAGCTTCCCTTGCTCTCCACTCCAAGCTCTTTGTTCCTTCATCCATCCTGTGTCACTTCCCTCCTCACTCAGAGGGTACAGGCCCTTCTATCTTCCCAAGGCCAACTCCTCTACATGTGTCTTTGCTTCTGCGGTCAATCAGAACCTCCAAGACCTTTCTCCTTCAGTGACTTTTTCCTATCTCCACTGTCTCTCCCTTTCCAGGGAGAGGCCATAAGTCTCTCCTTCTCCACAGGTTATTTCTCCTGAGTTCACCAGAGTTCCAGTATTCTAGAAGCAAAACAAAACACAATTCCCTCTAATTGTGTGCTATCTCTCCTCTTTACTGCCAAAGATCTCAGAATAACTGTACACTTGAATTCATTGGTCAGTCGTCTTCCTTAGTCCTGGTTCAGAGATGGGCACTACTGACAACAGCTCCTGAAGCACTTACCTCCCTTGGTTTGTTCTGGCCCTGCCTGTCCTCGCTCTCCCCACAGCCCAGCTCTTGACCCAGTCCTCTTCTTGCCCTGTGTCCTCTCAGGAGGTGATCTCATCTGCTCCTATGGCTGCAATATAAACCTCAGTTCAAATATTTACCAGATCAATATGATTCGCCTTGACCTAAGCTCCTGACCCACACTGTCAACTGTTTCCAGAGCAGTTCCATCTGGATGGTCAACAGGCACCTCCAACACAACATGAGCAACACCAAATCGGTCATTTTACCCTAATACCCCCCTCATTTTTATTTTTTAACAAGTAAACTGCAATTAAAAAAAAAAAAGCGGGCTTCCCTGGTGGCACAGTGGTTAGGAATCCACCTGCTAATGCTGGGGACACGGGTTCAAGCCCTGGTCCGGGAAGATCCCACGTGCCGCAGAGCAACTAAGCCCGTGTGCCACAGCTACTGAGCCTGTGCTCTAGAGTCCGCAAGCCACAACTACTGGAGCCCATGCGCCTAGAGCCCGTACGGCACAACAAGAGAAGTCACCTCAATGAGAAGCCCGCGCACCACAACGAAGAGTGGCCCCCGCTCGCCGCAACTAGAGAAAGCCCACGCGCAGCAACAAAGACCCAACGCAGCCAAAAATAAAAATAAATAAAATAAATAAATTTATTAAAAAAAAAAAAGCCAAGAGAGAAATGTAAGGGAAACCTATAGATTAAGAGACTTAAGAGACATATCAACTGTGTGGATCATATGTTGAACCTGATTCAAAAAAGCTGGAAAAAGATATGGTACAATCAGGGAAATTTGTAATATCATGAACTTACTGCTAAAGTTTATGTGTGATAATGGTATTGAAGTTGTGTTTTAGAACAGTCCTTATCTTTTTGAGATGCACACTAAAATATTTATGGATGAAATTATGTGATGTGTGAGATTTTTCTTTGAAATCCTCTATCAGGAAAGGGACTGGGGGTTATAGATGAAATAAGATAAAACATGAGTTGAAGCCGGTGATGGTTACACAAGGGGTCATGCACATAATTATCTTTACTTTGGTATTTGTTTAAAATTCCTCATCACAAAAAGGTTTTAAAAAATTAAAGATTAAAAATGAAATTAAGTTTTAAAAATCTACACCTCCTTCTCATGTCTCTAATTTTGCTGACAAACCCTTCTTCCTTCATCTTTGTCATTTTGCTATCCTTCACCTCCCCACGACCTCAAACATATAGGAAATGTAGTGAGCCCTGCTTGTTTTTCCTCCAAAGCATACTTGGTTTTCTTCCTCCTCTCTCTTTTTTTTTAATCACCTGGGTGGACAGGTTCTCTTTTTTCTTTCATTTGTAATAACTTCCTGTCTCCCCAACCCTGATTTTCCTAAGAGCAGAGTTTATTCTACCAAGAATAAATATTATTTTAACCAGAATAAAAGAATATTCTAATTCCACTTGTATTCCCAGACCATTCCCTAGAACAGACTTATTCTGAGAAAACAGAATAATCTCTGAGAGGGTTTCCTATCCAGAATGAAGCACAAGGATTTCTGACCTTGTAATTGGTGGGAGTGAGATTGGGAAGGAAGGTCAGGACTTGATTATCCATTTGCATTCCAAACTTGAATTACACTTTTCTAATAATTGTTCAATAGGCAGAGACAGCTGAGTGTACTAGTTAAGAACCAGACAGCCTCCCAGCTCCAGGGGTTCGGTTCCCTACTAAGTAAAATAAGAAAATAATTGTGCTTATGCCATAGGATCATTATGAGGATTAAATGAGATAATATGTCTAAAATGCTTAAAATAGACCCTGGCACATAGTAAGTGCTATATAAAGTTGGTAAAATACAACTCCTCTGGTGAGTTAGCAAATCCTTCTGTTTTGTTTTTTAATTAATTTTTATTGGAGTATAATTGCTTTACAATGGTGTGTTAGTTTCTGCTGTATAGCAAAGTGAATCAGTCACATGTATACATATGTCCACTGTTTTTTTCGATTTTCTTCCCATTTAGGTCACCACACAGCATGGAGTAGCGTTCCCTGTGCTGTACAGTAGGTCCTCATTAGTTATCTATTTTATACACAGTAGTGTATGTATGTCAGTCCCAATCTCCCAATCCACCCTACCCCTCCCCCCCAGCAAGTCCTTCTGTTAATAGAAACTGCCATACCTCATAGAGTTTCCAGATTATATTCTCTAATTTTAATGAAACTAACCTTCACAAAATGAATAAACATCTTTAAAAGATGTCTGCAAAGGAAATGAGGAATAAAGACAGACTTAATAATGTAAGTACAGGCAAACAGTAAGAAAATGGCAGACCTGATTCTTCTATTCCTAATGTAAGCCCTTCGTAGCCACATTGCAATGTAGAAACAACAATGATGAAATTAGATCTGACAGGAAGTCAGCCAAAGAAGAAGAAGAAAGAAGTAACCAAGAATACTATTTGAAATATGAGTATATACATCCACAATTGTTAGGAATGAGCCCCTAGGTTCTGAAACACACAGAGCTCCTGTTTTGTGAGTCAACCAATGAAAGATGCATCAGAAAAGATATAGTCTCCACAGTAACTTCTTAGGTTGAAAAAATGTTTTGTGGGAAAACTGTGTTAGTTGGAGCTGCAACTTTAACTGGAACAATTTTCAAAAGATTATTCAAGGTCAATATTACAGGAAAAGTATTAAAGTCAGGAGTGAACAAAACACATAGCAATGTAATTAATTATATAAAGACAGGACAGTGAAATATAGTATATCCCTAATATTTTATAAAAAGATGAGCAGCTGATAGTGAATTTTAAATTTCAAGCAGATGTTGACTGGCTATCTGGATTTAAAGACGGTGGATATTTCTCTTTTCCAGAGACGAGTGTGATGACTGGTGGCAGTTTGATAGTATGCTATCCATCAAATGTTTTCAAACACATGAACACACCTAATCCATCCTTTAAAAGTTAAAAAGAGAGAGAATGCACCAGATTTTTGAAGGAAAGTCTTTCAAAATAAATTGTACTATAGAAACAGTACTATGAAAACACATATTTGAAAATGTTCCCATTGCTATGCAATGTTTGGGGCAAAACCAATGTAATTTATCACTCTGGTACATTTTTATGTCTGAACACTTTAAAAACTTGGAAACAATTTTATTATTTGTTTTAAAATCTTTCAAATGAAGAGTTTCATTGGGCTCGAACCTCTTTTCAAAAAAATATTAAACTGCAAAACCATCCAACTTAGTTTGCAAAAACAAGTGATAGGCATGATGGGAGATGGAAATTTACTAGTCATGTTTCAACAAGTCTTTGCTTCATTGCTGAATAGGATTAAGAGTGATTTAGTAAGTACATCCAGCCACGTACTTCATCCATTCAGATCTAGAGTTCTTTGTTAGGTATTTTCCCAGCTAAGGCACCATTAAAACCAAGCATCAAAATAAACTGTATCAGAACTAGGACTTTAAAAACAAAGAAGCATTTCAATCACACTACTCTCACTAAAAATATTAGTATAATTTAATCACTTATAATATAATAACCTATTTTTTAAAAGAGCAATATGATACTTTGTACCACAAATACAAAGTACCTTTTAAAAAGTTTATTTGAAATAATTTTATCATTCAAAAATTTATATAGTAAATTATAAATATTTCTAATATGCATAATGTATTAGTAAAACATGTGTGTATGTATATACATGTACGTATACACATGTGTGTATGTGTGAGTGTGTGTGATTTCCAATTAATTAAAATCAAATTCTACTTCCAGCAAGATATTGTAAGGAGTTCCACAGACCCACTTCCATTTTACCAGTGAAATTGGTGAAAATTATTTAAAAAAAAACAACCCACCATTTAAAGTCATGGGAAATGATCTGAAGGATATACAGCAAATAAAGAGTTCAAAATCTACTAAAACTTAGTAACAACAGAGGCTGTGGTATTTGAACCAGTATTTACTTCCTTGCTATTCCCTCCCAGCTCAGTGAGACAAAACTCCTCTCCAGACTGGTTCAGACAATTACACAGGGCTCCATCTCCCCACAGGTTCCAGCTAGAGAGCTGTCATCCAAGAGATGCACAATGTCAACATTTCTCATCCTGCCCCCAGCTACCTGGTGCTGAGGTTAAGTTCTGGGTGAATGTAGCTGAGAATTGGGGGCTGTCTTCTATCCATCACCCGCTGGTGTGATGCAGGCTCTACCTTTGGTACGGAATACTAAGAATGCTGGGGCCTTTGCCATGACTCATTTGTAGTCTGTAAATCAGAGGTTCCAAGCCAGGAGAGGCAAGCTGAGAAGACCTGAAGCTACTGGTCACCCCCTCCACCAAGTGCTCAGCTCCTGGAATGAATGTATCACTCAGAGAGAAAAGCAAACTTGTCCCCACTCTGAGACTTTGCTCAGAGTAAGAAGCAGGCCATAAAATAGACAGCTCCAAATCTTGTCCTAAACTAACTGACTCCATTTGTAACAGACTGTAGAGAAGTTAAAGTCTAAGCATCCTCTCAAAAGCAGTGAAGGTTTGGTGAAAGAAAACTGGGAAGAAATTGATAGATTCATTGGAGATAAAAGCTAAACTGTACATCAACTAGTTTGTCAGAGAGAGCAGACAGTTGGGAAGAGACATCTGGGAGGAGCCCTCCTGGACCCAGTAAAAATCTCAAGCACCCACATCTGGAGCACCCCTTCAGAGAAGCCTGAATTTGATTGGATCAGAGGATGGTACAATCTATGCCCAGGGCATGTTGAAAACAATAGAGCAGTCAGCCAGCAACTAGTACTGAAAATTAACAGATAGGTGTAGTCAGGAAGAAGACAAACTAAGAAAACCCTGGCAAAACCCAGGGTGATTGTGGCCTACCCAAGCCTGCGCCCCTAACCCCCTACCTCCCATCCCCCCTGGAGCAACATCAGAGACTTCATATGGCAGGGAGGAAATAGATTTCACTAAAAAAATGCAGCCAGCGACTCAACAAAGAAACAGCAATAACAAACCCTGGTATGGGATGAGAGGGACCAGCACCCAGAGTCACTACAATATATTTTCTAAAACGTCCAGTTTCTAACAACAGCAAAAAAATTATGAGACACAGAAAGGAATAGGAAAGTATGATCAATATCTTAAAAATGCATGCAACAGTAACTACCTGTAAAAACAACCAGATCACCGGAATTAACCAAGACTTCAAAGTAGTCATTATAAATATGTTCAAAAACTAAAGGAAATCATGATTAAAGAAGTAAATAAAGGTATGATAATGTCGCATCAAATATAAAATATCAATAGATTAAAAATTATTTTTTAAAATGAAGATTCTGGAGTTAAAAAATGAAATGAAAAATTCACTACATACAAGAAAAGAAAACTGCAGACCAATATCTCTCATGAGTGTAGATAAAATTCTTCAACAAAATATTAGCAAATCCAAAAAGGTTTAAAAAGAATTATACTCCAGGACCAAGTGGGATTTATCCCAGGCATGCAAGGCTGATTCAACATTTGAAAATCAATTAATGTAATCCATCACATCAACAGACTAAAAAAAAAAATCACATGATCAAATCGATAGATGCAGAAAAAACATTTGACAAAATCCAACACCCATTCATGATTTTTAAAAAAAGCAAAACAGAACAAACAAACAAAAAAACACCTCTAGGTAAACCAGGAATAGAGGGGAACTTTCTCAACTTGATAAAAACCTACAACTAAAATCACACTTAAGGGTGAGAAATTACAACATTTCACACTAAGATTGGGTACAAGGCAAAGATATCTCCTTTTATCACACCTTTTTATCATCACACTGATAGTCCTTGCTAATTCAATAAGGCAGAAAAGGAAATAAAGTGTATACAGATTTGGAAGGAAGACATAACTGTCTGTTCATAGATGACATGATTGTCTATGTAGAAAATCCTGAAGAATTGCCATAAAAAGCTCCTAGAATCAATAAGGAATTATTGCAACGTTACAGGATACAAGGTTATTACACAAAAGTCAATGCCTTTCATATACACCAATGAAGAAATTGAATTTGAAATTAAAAACACAGTATGATTTACATTAGCATCCCTAAAAATGAAATCCTTAGCATGAATCTAACAAGATATATTCAAGAGCTATATGAGAAAAACTGCAAAACTGTGATGAATGAAATCAAATAAAACTAAATAAATGGAGAGATAAATGTTCATGGATAGGGAGACTCAAAATTGTCAAGTTGTCACTTCTTCAGAACTTGATCTATATATTCCATGCAATCCCAGTCAAAATCACAGCAAGTTATTTTGTGAATATTGACAAACTCATTTTAAAATTTACGTGGAGGGGCAAAAGACCCAGAAGAACCAACACAGTATTGAAGGAGAAGAGCAAAGTTGGAGTACTAATGCTATCCAACTTCAAGACTGCTATGAAACTGCCTTGATTTTCATCCTCTTCAACTGAGTGAATTTTATATTCACTGTAATCTTGAAAACTAGACAGTGGGGGAAGAAAAGATCATCTAATCATTCCCAGGGGACCCAGATAAGAAACTTTCTTCCCTTTCTCAAGTTCTTCCTTTTCTCTCTCTCTCTCTTTCTTTCTTTGATTTATTATCATTCGTAACCTTACACTTCCAATCACTGTGTTACTTTCTAATACGTAGGTTGTAGCTAAGGAACATAAAACTGGTTAAGAAAAAGTGAAAAAAATCAACCTACCAAATTATAAATTTACTTGTTTATAAATTAGTTTCACTGGATTTTCAAAACTGAACTGATACTAAACATCATCACCCATATGCATAGCTGGGACCCAAACTTGTCTTTTTTTTTTTTTTCCTGCAGAGACTTCTGGTAGCTTTGCTTCTGGTTGGAAATACACATTCCCTTCTTCATTTAGTCATCATTGGTTTTAATAGCTTGAAAATCAACATTTATCTAATTAACATTTACCCCCAACTTTAAGCATGCATACCTAGATCTGAATACATTCTGCTAGAAGATGAAGTATGTCTTTCTGATAATTTTACCACTGTGATAGTGTAAGGGATGTCCAGAGACCACTAGAATCTAGAAGAAAGACAATTTCAGTAAGCCAAACGTAACTGTTTTCTTAACTTGCCTCAATTTTCTTTACCGTTTTGGCTATTTTACATGTAATATGAACTCCATACATTTTTAACACAAAAAGATTAAATGCTACTCACAATAGGAAAAAAGAAAAACATTAAAACTGGAAGAAATTGTTATCTTCTCCAAACAGATAGGTGTAGTCAGGAAGAAGACAAACTAAGAAAACCCAAACTAAGAAAACCTTATAGCAATAAGAAGGCAAATCACATTGATATACATGGGAGTGGGGGGTCATTCAGGTTATGATTCATGTTATATTTGGTTCCAATACATTCACATTTATTTGGCATGAGCATACCTATGGCTCTTTTCTGTGGCTTTACTGAAGTGTATTCGCTTTTCTGGTATCATTATCCTTTTCTATCTTAAAAAAATTTTTTTTCTCTAGCCCTTTTGGACAAATTTAGAACAGAATGTGTTCTAACTATGGTGAGTCAGGAGTGTAATCAGTGTAAAATGGGTTATCAGAATAATTTTTTTTAATGTTACAATAATCTCTTCAGTGTATTGTGATATCTTTACGAAAATGGTTAATGAGACTTTATAGTTAAATGACCCATGGTGGGGAAAAATGCAACAACAACAACAAAAATTTGATAGTATATGAATTAGACTCAAGCTTTTCTGGGCTTCCAAAAAACTAATGGGAACTCCTGAATTATTAATTTCTTCCCTAGGCAAGTCAAGCTATAACTTTAGGAATTTCTGTAAGAAAATTACAACCTTGCATTATTTTCAGTCTGAAGTCAAAATATTCTTCTGAATTTTGGCTTAAAAACTTAAATAATTTTCCTAAAGTCACCAGACACCAGATACCAATCTCAGGGTTGTTGCACAAATTTAATGTAGACACATTTTAAGTTATCCAAGAGTGGCAAAGATGCAAATGGGCATACAGTTAATTGAAACAGAGTCTCCAACTGTTCTAGAGATTTGGGAAAAAAGAAAAAGAAAACAGTCTATGAGATGTGGCCATCAAATATACAAATGTTAGGTATTCAGGCCCTACATGTGTTCTCTCTCAACCCATGTGTTTGAGACATTTATAGTTGCTTGCTCTGACACGCAGTTCATAGTTCTAACAGTGACTCAAGGGAAATAAAACCATTTGATGATGGTCTAAAATCATTATTATGAGTTCTCATACTTTTTTTAAATCAGGAAAACTTTATTTTCAAACAAAATTATACATGGAATTCCCAGGGTAGAGTGTTGATTTTTAAAAATAAGAGCTTAGAGTGTAGATTTTTTTTTAAATAAGAGCTTACTTCATAAAACACAAGCAAGCAAGATAGATTCTCTAAATTAGGGGTTACCCACCAAGGCCTCAGGGCCAAATCTGGTTTATCATTTGTTTTTAATACAGCCCACAGGATAAGAATGGGTTTTACATTTTAAAGCTGTTGAAAAGTATCAAAAGAAGAAGAATATTGCATGACACATGAAAAGTATATGAGATTCAGATTTCAGTGCCCATAAATAAAGTTTTATTGAAACACAGCCATGGTTATTTGTTTACCTATTGTGTATGGCTTCTTTCACATTACAACACAGACTTGAGTACTTGTGACAAAGACATTATCATCCACAAGACAAAAATCTTTACCATCTGACCCTTATAGAAAAAGTTTGCCAACCTCTGCTGTAAATGAGAACATTGTAGCTCACTTCCTAAAAACAGGTTTTGCAGCAATTTACTTGCCTCTTACATGTGAGTATGTTACCTACTCTGCCCGTTGTAAATACCCCTGGGAACTGTTCATCACATCTACTTGAGGGCCAGTTTTGTCATTGGTAAATTGGGTTGGTGACTGCCCAGCTCTGTGCTTCACCCTGTGAAGAATCTCAAGGAAGTTAAGTTGTAACTTCTGCCCTCGAGGAGCTTAACATCTAGCTCAGAAGAAAACAATATTCTGTTCTGCATTGAATCAAAGGAGAAACAGCTCATTTCTGTGATTTCTATGAGGAAACCCTCATACTAGGCCTGTGTGTAAAGAGCCAGTCAAAGTGAGGTTTGGGGAAAATGAGGAGGGAGTTTCCATCACCGCAAAGAAAAGAATTTCAAATTGAATATCGGACCTCCCTGTTCGTAAAACGTTCCACCTGTTGCTTAAGCCGCCCCTTTGCTGTCCTCTGCTCTTTCCATTCTTAGTTCTGCCCATCTCTAATGCAGAGGCATCAGGTATTCTTTTTCTGCCTTACCTGCTGCTGACCCATGCCCACAAGGTCCCATCTTTCACTCCAAGCAACTTATCAAAGTTTATTTTTTATGTTTCCTAAACAAAGATGATTCTCTTCCTAAGAGAAACTCTGATACCACCTGTTAAGATAATACTACTTAAGAAAAAGGCATTTCAACTGAGCAGGGGAAGGAGGGAGGAAAGCATTCTTGGTGAGAGAAAATTTGGAGACAGGTACGGGGTGGTAGGAAACAAGCTAAACAAGAGTGGAGTTTGAATAATAGAGGTTAGATGGAAATAAGAGACAAGCAAGCAAGATATGACCAAAGGGCTTGGCAAAGGTAAAACTTAGCAAACGAATGGAGAATCATTGTAAGTTTTTGAGCATATGAGTAGCACAATGAAATTCGCACTTACTGAACGTGGGTATTGAGGCTAGATTCAGGGGGACACACTTAAGGCCAAGTGGTCAGATAGCAGGATGTTGTAATAACCCAGGTGGAATATGGTAAGAGCCTGGACTTCAGTAGGAGCAATGGGGATGGAGGGGGGAAAATGGCTATAAAGATTTTCTAGAGAAAAAACTGATATGACATAGCTTTAGGGAATGAGGGAGGTGGGGAGAGAGAGGAGTATAAGATTTGACCCTGGATGACCTGAAGAATCGTGAAGACATTATCAAATATATTATTACCTTAAAAATAAATGTATAATTTATATCTTTCCTACTTTCATAAAAAGAAACCAGTCTTCTTATAGAAAAGGCACGTACATAGGGAAATAAAATTAAGACAGACTCTAAATTAACAGAAAAAAAGGAAACAGGATGATGTAATCTTCTGCCTGAGTACTAAATTTAGCCCTGAACTTCCTTGCAGCTGAGGCAGGTGGCTTCAGAGCTGTAACTATCTATACTATTTTCTCCAGAGACCATCACTTGCCTGGCAGTAAATTCTGGAAAAAAATCACAGTGATCTTTACTGAGTAATGTAATAGATACACTCTCAGTAGTCGTTCCTTAAAAAGATGCAAAAAAATGCTCTTCATGTGGCCAAAGCATTGATCACCACTTAAGAAAACCTGTGGGCATGGTGTTATCATAGATCTATGAAGGCTTTTCTAAATGAAATGAGGCTGGTATGGATCAAGTAGGATGATAAATGAGCCTGTTCAGGACTAGGGCGCGGAGCTGGACTAAAGTGGAGTTGCAAGCCGTAGCGTATCCCTCCTTGCACCAGAGATACCCAACCCACGTTCTAGAGAAAAAGAGAGATGCTAAGACTTGGCTCAAGAGTCAAGGAACAAGAGGACAAGGTGACAAGCAGGTCACAATTCTTCAAGAACCTCTGGCCATTTCTCCATCTTCTCTGGAATCTTATTGACAGAGAACAACTAGTCCATTACTTTCACAGAATCCTCACAAAGTGAACCCAAACCACCTTTCATTTCAATGGGAAGTTATCACACATGGCCCCTTCCCAACCTGTTCCTTGGCATGGTGTGGGAGGTGAAGGGATGCTGAGGGAGTGAGCTTGGCGGCATTCCTATGCTCCACCTGGAGATAGCGGGAAAGAAGCATGAGCCATGTGAAATCTTAAGAAGAGGGTATTTAATAGTTACAACTTTCCTCCCTTATAGTTGTTACCATTAAAAATTTTAAAATGCTTCCCTTCAAAAATTTCAGAAAAACATATAGTAAATCCTAGGCTGAACACAAAATGCGTGCTCTCGAATCACCCTGTCCTACTTAACACACTGTAATTGCTTGTTCTCTTGTCTGTCTTTCCAGCTGAATGATAAGTTTCAGAGGTCAAGACCTTGTCATCTCATTCATCACTGCATCCCTGGCGCCTATCATTGTGTTCAATAAATACTTGTTGAATAACGTAGAATGAAAGTCTTGCCACATTTTTCTCCTTTAGCTATCTCTACTGTTCTTGATCCTGACCTAATTTCTTCCTAAGTAAAGGGACTGTCTCTCATTCTGACTCAAGAGTCCTGAAGCTGGGTATTTGGAGTCATAATTATTAACTGCATGGAATTTTGTCCTATTATTTTTGCATTAACAATAAGGGTATATATCAAATATTCTTTTGTCTTCAATCCCCTCTATTTCCTTCTCTGTAGTTCCTCCCAAAGTCACCAAAAAATCCTGTGTTTCGTGGAAATCCCTATTACCTCTTTGCTAACCTTGTAAAGAAAATTAATGGCATGGCATTTATTGGATGTTTACCATATGCCAGCCTTTGTTCTAAATCCTTCATTTACAAATAAGGAAAAAGAGGCACAGAATAATTTTTAAAGGCGCCCAAGATTCAGGACTATACACGTGCAGATTGTGCATTGCACAACTCCAGGGCGTGCCATTAGACACCCTACACTGCTATATGCAGTTTCTCTGCCAAGGTGATAGAGCGAGTAGTCAGTGTAGCTATGATTCCACCCCAGGCGCTCTGGCTCCAGCCCCTACCCTTAACCTTAACCTCCAGCCCTTACCCTTAACCCTTAATCTAGGACTTTTTCCTTTTACATAATTCCTGTCCCCATGGGCTTATTCCTAGGAATGTTGGCAATACCAACCCCTCCAAGCTCACTCTTGGTAAGTCCCTGATTTCATCAAGGTCAATTCTTTTATATTATTCAGGGACTATTCATTATCATGCATATTGATTTTATACTCTAGTTAAACAGACCTTCAAGTAACTAGAACGGTAACTGGTAGGTCACAGGTAGAAGCTGAGGAAAGCAGAGAGAATTATTCTTTAGCCTAAACCAGAACTCTGTCAGGTAAATTAGTTCCTTTCCTCATACATTTATAAAATAATTTTTTTTATTATGCTAGCAGGATGCTTGAGGTCTCCTTTATGTTTGTAACAATAAATATACGTTTATATTGCACTTGTACTTGGCAGGGAAATTTTTTTATTGATATTTAAAACAAACAAAAACAACAAACTGACTTCAGCTGCTTCTGCCTTCAGATAAAGGGAGAGGAGCTAGAAGGGGAAGATGGACCCTCCACACAGAAACTAGCAGCTGAGCTAAGGAAGCAAAGCCTCAAAGTTGAATCCTATTAAAACTTAAAATCACCACATAAATGTTCTTCTAAGGGTGGAGACACTGGTAGGCGGTCTTGCATTCAGCAAAGTAGTTTCGATCATTGGAATAAATCGAGGTTTGTAAACCACCGCACTACTGGCATTTTAGACTGGATACTTCCTTTTGAGGAGGTGTGCTGTCCTGCGCATTACAGGACGTTTAGCAGCATCCCTGGCCTCTACCATGAGATGCATTTCGCACTCTCCCCCCCGCTGTGACAATCCAAGATGTCTCCAGATGTCACCAAATGTACCTCGGGGGGCAAAACTGACCCAAGTTCAAAACCACTAGGATAGACAAAGGGAGGCTCAGACACGGATACAGACCAGAGTTAGACTGTTCCAGGCCAGTAGTTCTAAATGCGTGGCCCTTCGACGTGCAGAACCAATGTCACCTGGGAACTTGTTAGAAATGCAGAATCTCAGGCCCCACTCCAGACATATTAATCAGAATCTGTATTTTAAAACGATCTCCAGGTGATCCAGGTGCACATTAAAATTGAGAAGGACTGCTTTAGTCTATGCGAGAAAAGGAAGGCACTTCTGGAGAGAGTGGCGTGGACATATACACACTACCAAATGTAAAATAGATAGCTAGTGGGAAGCAGCCACGTAGCACAGAGAGATCAGCTCCGTGCTTTGTGACCACCGAGAGGGGTGGGATAGGGAGGGTGGGAGGGAGACGCAAGAGGGAGGAGACATGGGGATATATGTATATGTATAGCTGATTGACTTTGTTATACAGCAGAAACTAACACAACATTGTAAAGCAATTATACTCCAATAAAGATGTTAAAAAAAGAAAATGAAGGCTCTTTGGAAAAGCTTTAGGTAGTAAGGGATTCTAGACAGCTGAGAGAAGGGGAGACTGACAAGGGTCTGGAGAAAGGGGGAGGGGGAGAGCAATATGGTGTCGGGCAAAATTTTCTAAGGCAGATGGTTAAAGACCTCCAGAAAAATAATGTTTCATTTTCAATTAAATTGTTTGCTGTGCTGTGAAACAACCCCTTGCCCCTCACATCCTATGTCCTCTATGTATCAAAACCTGCACTACTACTCTGCTATAGGCAAGAGCCCTGCATTTGTATTGAAGAAAAGCTGGCTGCTCTGTATTTGTGTTGGTCTGGGGCAGACAGAAGAAGCCAGTTGCAGGAGGCAAGACACAGAGGAGAGCAAGACCTCAAAGGAAGCAGGAACTTAAAGCAAGAGAAACACAGGCCCCCAAACCTTCAGCAATGTGGGAAGGGGCGGGATTGCTGGTTCCATGCATGGAATGGGGATGATAGTAATTTTCACGTTAAAGGAAGAAAACCCCATAAAGCAGGAGAGCGGGGCTGGGGACAGGCATCTGTAAATTTGCATTCAACTCTCTCTATGTTCTATGGCTTGTGTGTCAAACTTGGTGACTTACGGTTTCTAAGGAGATGTGTATTTCCAGAAATAAATCTTTTTCTGAGATTCCTCATTTCAATTAATTTGTATTTATAACTAAAATCTCCATATAATGCAAATCTTCATGTGGATATTTTAGTAACGATCTTTCTATTAACCTCAAAATAAACAAGGGAAGAAGCAGAGCAAGTGACTGACATGCGACAGCCCACGCAATGGAATGGGTGCTGCACATGGATAATGAGATTATATTTGGCATATTAGCTCTAAATAGATTGAAAAAAATCTATTGGAGCAAACTTTAGCATGTCAATCAAAAATTCTAAAACATGTATCAACTCAATTAAGACTAATTGTATTAATTAATTTGAACAATACACACAAACACACCAGGAATCAATTGTTTCAAACAGTGGCAAGTTAAAATTTATGTTGAAGAAATGTTTGTTTTTTAAACAATCTGCTAGATTTCCATTTTTAGAAAACAGTTTGGCAGTCTCTTAAAAAGTTAAACATACATTTACCGTATGATCCAGCTATCCCACTCCTAAGACAACTGAAAGAATATAGCTATACCAAGACTTGTACATAAATGTTCATCGCAGCTTTACTTGCAAGAACCCAAAGTTAAAAAACCAAATGTCCATCAACAGGTGAATGATAACCAAATCATAAACTATCTAATGGAATACAACTCAGCAATAAAAAGAAAATAACTATGGATACACATTAACAGCATGGACAAATCTTAAATTATTTACACTGGGCTTCCCTGGTGGCGCAGTGGTTAAGAATCCGCCTGCCAATGCAGGGGGCAGGGGTTCGAGCCCTGGTCCGGGAAGATCCTACATGCCGTGAAGAAACTAAGCCCGTGTGACACAGCTGCTGAGCCTGTGCTCTGGAGCACGTGAGCCACTACTACTGAGCCCACGCGCCTAGAGCCAATGCTTTGCAACCGGAGAAGCCCACGCCCCGCAACAAATAGTGGCCCCTGATCACCGCAACTAGAGAAAGCCCGCGCCCAGCAACGAAGACCCAACGCAGCCAAAAATAAATAAATTAATTAAAAAATTATGCTAAGTGAAAGAACCCAGACCAAAAGAGTACATATTGTATTATTCTATTTATATAAAACTCTAGAAAATGCAAACTACTCTGTAATGACAGAAAGATCCATGGTTGCCTGGGGGGGGGGGGCATGGGAAGTGAATTACAAAGGGGCACTGAGACAATTTTCAGGATGATGGATATGTTCATTATCTTGGTTGTGCTGATGGTTTCACGAGAGCACACGTATGTCAAAACTCATCAAAGTGTACACGTAAATATAAGCTATTATATGTCAATTAACCCTCAATAAAGCTGTTAGAAACTTACGCCAAGAACTGTTTTTAAATGATGATCAGCCAAAAATTAATCACAAAAGGAATGAGTGCTAAGTACATTTAACATTTTTCAAGCAAAAATGAGCCACACTTTCCTACTACATAGGAATCGTTCCAATTAATCTTCAGCAGCAGTGGAGCTCGTTGTACTCTTCTTTAGCACAGTCCAATGCTCAGCATGTAGGCCACTGTAATTTTGCATGTTAAACTGCTCTCTTTGTGTCTCTCATATTAATTAAACCTGTTATTCATGTTGCGACTGATATTTGGTCCACATAAACTTTTTACTGAAATAGGCCTTGGGACAGAAGTCGATCTCTATGGTTGTGAGAAAAGGGTTACCTACCCTTATTTAAATATATCATTTTGTTTACGTAAAGAGCCGGTCGACGGCATGCTGCACGCATTGCACGCTCATTTATCCAATGAGATAAACCTGTGAGAATGCTTTGTAAATTATAAAATACTAGAGAGCTGGAAATGGTTACTGCTGCTGCTCCTGCTGCTAATTAACTAGGATGGTGACTGGTGCTTATTAATTCATTTAGTCAATATAATTAGCTAATTTAGAAGACTCGAATTCCAAAGTGAGCTGATGCATTAATAATAAAGTTCACATGAAGCTGACATACGAGTAAATGAGCTACGTGCTCCACAGGCACACTCCCAAAATGGGTGTGATCAGCATTGCCTTTTCCTTCTCTAAAAGAATTATTATATTTATACACATATACACAGGTGTGTGGCGAGGGACAGGGGTGGACTGTGTACATAGGGCAGCCCTGGGGATTATTAAGATCGTAAAGACATGAGAAAGGTGAGGTACAGGCTAGGCATTTTTCATGTCAAATAAAACTCTGGTCAATGAATGTCATAAACGATTAACACGAGGTCAAATAAACATCTCAAATAACAACCCCTCTTTTACTTTTCTGCATGTTAGAGAGTATCATTTTGAAGCAAAGGTATCTCACAATCTCCTGTTTTACAGAAGCCTCTGCAGCTTCTTTTTCTACCCCCTACGTTTGACCTTCCCTGTTTCGTTCCCAACCTCCTTTCTTTAATTCCCTCTGGTCTGCTGGGCTCTTGTAGGAAAAACTCACAAGTATAGTTTCTCTGCCTCATTGTCTCCCTAGGCTTTTTCTTTCCTGCAGGGATAATCTGTGTCAATCAAATCCTTACCCAACTCCTTCTTTCACATAAATTTTTTCAGAGCAATGTCACAATGGTAAGTTTTGCTGAAATCTGTAGCTTTCCTCGCTCATTTTGAGCACATGATATACAAAGAGATCTTTGCATGCTTATTTATTTGCACATTCCGAAGGGTTTGAAATGAAAACATAGTTTCCCACTTCTCAACTGAAGCCTTGAAAAACCTGGAATTATCTTTGACTCAGGCCTCTCTCTTATTTCTGAGACTGCAAATGGTCTGGGATTATCACTCTTGGGCCTGATTTCCCTTCTCAGTGCACCATATAATGGATTTTTAAAAACACAACCACAAGAGTACTGATTTAATTAGTAGAAGCCTATAGACTCAAATTTGTAAACAATGTAATATGACGATATAAATATTGGTTTGCATTTCGAATCATGTGAATATTTGTGTGGAGCAAAGAGTAAATGACTGGATCATCTGGTAGTAACTGGTAAGAGCCACAATACCCCATAAGCCTCATAAAAAGACGATTCCTTTCCCATGAACTTGTTTGGATTAGCAAGGTCTCTCTGGCCAAGCATGGACACTGCCTTCTCTACTGGGACCTGATGACAGAAGGAACTATAACCCAGGGTCCCAGGGGACCGGCAGGATGCTGAGGCCTGACTCTGTTAGAGCAGACTGAATACCACTCAGCTGGAGAGATTGCACCTTTTACTGGAAACCCTCCCACCCGTAGGAGAAAGGATCAAAACTTATATTTTTAATGTAACATATATGATATGACTGCTCTTTGCTGCAAGGCACAGCCAGAGATAAAACATCCAAAGTGACAGTCCATGTCCACCATCAGTACAATCCATAAGCCAATCCAAGTCTATCTGATTTTCCTTCAAAACATTTATTTCATTAATTTGCATTACTGGTATCCAGCCCAGGCCTGGGTTTTTTCACGGGCAGACTGCATAGCTGACATATCTTGAAGGCCTGAGATGGGACAGATACTTTATATGCATTATTATTGTTATTATTCATTATTATTAATACATTTACATTATAACTCAATAGTAAAGCTTTTACAAATGAAGAATGGTAGAAAGCTATTGCTTTTGTCTGCCTGACACCCCTTTCTTCCCCTCACAGTTTTTTTGGGCATTATCTCCCACCTCCCCAGTGGTGCCAATGACAGTGCGCTTATCCCTCCTCCCAGGCATGTTTAGGTCAACCATGGAACCATAATGATGGTCCAGGGATGAGCTAATGACAATTATACAACAGCAAAAATGATAGGTTTGTGCTGGCAACTATTCCAAATATTTTAAGGCATTTAATTCTCACAACAACCTTATGACTTAGGTGCCAGTACTTTTCCCATTTATCAGATAAGGAGACAGAAGCACAGAGAGAACTTGCCTAAGGTTGTGAGCTAGTCTTTTCTTAAAACTTAAGAACCATAGCTATGGAAAGAGTCCTTTTCTCTTGGTGAAGGAGCTAAAAGAGCTACAGTTACCAGTAGCCACATCCCTTACTTCACAGTGAAATCTGCTCACATCCCTTCCCCAGAGAGGAAGAGAGAATCCGGGCAGTTTTAAATCTCTAGTTTCATTTCTTGAGTCCCCCCCAGTTGCCTTGGTTTGTGTTTCCCAAAGCTTGGTTGTTCAACTTTCCCTCAGATTTGGGAGTCAGTCCAGTTTACTGTCCAACACTTTTTTTTTTTTTTTAAACACAGATTGAAGTGAGATTCAGTCACTTGCCAGCAAAAGATTACTGATTAACACAAGGAGAAGGAGGTTTAGAGAGGCTGGGTGGTAGAGCTGGGAGTACAGCCAGGTTTTTCTGATTTGAAAGCCCCTGTGCAGTCCACATGATTTGTGCAGTCCACATGATCGATCCTCAGCCGGCCTGCCCTTCACAGAATCTCACCACTGTAGTTCCTTCCGCTCACAACTGCACAGTTAGCATTTCTTAAACAATGCTTTCATCACCCTTCAATTTCTCTAACAGCTTTCCACATTTCCTGATGCATCAAATCCACAACCGTCTGCCTAGTTTTTGATGTTTTCCAAATCAGACGTCACTTAAATTTGGACTTTCCCCACCATCCACCACCCTTCAAGAACCCAGCCCAAACCAGGTGGTTCACACTTCTGTGATTTCTTTACTCAAGTTCTTTCAAATGACTAAAATTAAACTCACTCAAGACTGAGTTCAAGTCTTGCCCCTTTCCGGGAATCCTGACTATTTTAATCATTATTAGTTTATTTAACCAAGAACGTTGGAACTATTTTGTCTGATAGAAAGTTAGCTTAACAAGGCAAGTGGGACCAGTAAGTATATTTATCTTCATATCTATATATACTTTTATTCCATCTGTTAGATATTTCATGAAAGTATTACTAATTGGAAGTGTAAAATAGGAGTTGTAAAAAAAAAAAAAAGAAAAGAAAAAGAAACCAAATTGTAGAACTGATTCCATTTTAAGTAAAAATGAAGTTGATTTCCCTTAATACTTTTATCTTTCAGGTAAATGGCTCATGTTTTATTTTCTGTTCAGTGATATATACACCAGAATTAAGATAAAAATCCAACTGAATGGAAAAAAAAAAAGGACTATATGAGTTTTCTCCAAACACATATATCTTAGTTGAGATGTATTGTCTTTCCTGCAAGTTCAAAGCCCTTCCTCTGTATGAGGTATGCGGCTCCCCGTTGATGATCTTCAGTGAAGCTGGGCTTGCATTACTGACATGTCCAAGCAACTCACTCTTTAGCACACTCAGGAATATTGTAATCCAATTAAGTGGAAAATCACAAAGCCCACAGCTGCCAGGATGAGCCACCATTGCTCCTAAAAATGCTATTTATATCTTCCTTCTTCTGAACCTTGGAGTATATTATTTTTTAAGTAAAAACTGCTTGAGCCCTTGACTTAGAGCCATTTATATCGAACTTAAGATCCTCCACTTTCCGTAAATAATGTTCCTACAAGCCTTGTTTGGTTTGTTCTTTAATTCCCACAACACCTGGAAGTGATTTTTAAAAGGTAAATCAATAAAATATTTAGACAATATAGGAAATATTCTCATGCCTTCAGGATGAGAGACTGACTTCTTTAACAAAATATAAAAAGTGCTAACAATAAAGGAAAAATTGACAAATATGACTTTATTGAAATTAAAAATGTATGTTCATCAAAAGACACAGTTAAGACAGTAAAAGGCAAGCCACAGACTAGGAGGAGATATGTGTACACATATAACCACAAATCAATAAGAAAAAGACAAACAACCCATTTTTTAAAAATGAGCATGAGCCTTGAACCACTGCTGCACAAAAGAGGAAATCCAAGTAAAGAACAGACTCGTGAAAAGTGACACATTTCACTAGTAATTAAGGAAATGCAAATTAAAAACGCAATGAGATATAACTAATCACCTACCAAAACAGTTAAAAGACTCAAAATACGGTTTTTATAGAACCCTATAGCTCTGGTGGAGACAAAAATTGTTACCACAATTTTAAGAAACTTTTTGGTATTGTCAATGACAGTTGAGAATATTCATGCTATGACACAGCAGTCTACTCCTAAATACATAACTCAATAGAATATGGGCACAAAAGTGTTCATGGAAGCATTATTCATAATAGCCAAAACCGGATCAAAGGCCAAATGTCCCACAGCAGTAAAATGGGTAAATTATATTCTATAAAGGAATACTCTATAGAAAGATAAATAAATAGCTACACCTAACCACATAGGAGAATTTCAAAAATACAGTGTGGAGTAAAAGAAGCAGGGGTGGGGGGAAGCTGTATGGTTGTATTTACATAAATTTCAAAAATCAGACAAAACTAAACCATAAATGTAAAGGTTAGTGGTTACCTTTAGAAGAGAGAATTCATTGAGCTAGATAGTTATGATCTGTGCATTTTTCAATGTCTTATGTTAAACTTGTTTAAAATGTATTAAAAATTATTGGCACTGGCAATTAGAAAAATCACTGGATTTCTCAGAACATTTTCAGTAGAGTAATTTAGCTAAAAGACAGATTTAAAGTTTTTATATAAGATGAAAGTAAGAAAGAAATGGAGGCTGTTGATAGATAAATGTTGAAAAGATTGAAGCCACTCAGATAGGCTGGGACCCGGGGCCCTTTACTGGAGTGCTTGTACCTGGACAGATGTCTCCTAGAGCAACAGAACACAAGGAACTATAAGGGACTAAAAATAACCACATATTGTACATGTGCAGTTGGGGCAAACTACGAAAAATAAGATACAAAAAGGCCCAAACCTACTGCCACCTCTGAGGTGCCGGCAGCAAAAGCAGGGTACTACTGCACAGGATCCCTGCACACAGCACCACCAATGAGGTGGGCAGACCAACTAAGCCACCCCTCCAGCCCAACCCACCTATCCGCCCCTACCCGCCCTCCATTTAAGGAACCAGCACATGCTCCTCAGGGAGCGAGCAAGGACACCTCTTACTTGTTTTCTCTCCCCTTTGCTGCAGCAGGAGTCTCAATAAGGCCTTGCCTGAATTTCTCCTCTGACCTCTTATCAATTTCTATTGATTAAAATGTCCAGGGACCCGAGTTGGTAACACACCCAGTAACAGGTCATCCCAATATAAACAGTGGTAAGCATACCTGGGTATGGGCACATTAAAGTTGCTGATCACTCAATTATTAATTTCACTTGAGTGCAAATCTTCTCAAAGTTGCTCTGGGTTCTATTGTTTAAATTAATCATAGTAACCATAAACTCAGTAATGAACATACAAAACCCTATCCACAGAAATGAGAAATATTTTCAGTTTTGAGATAGTAATGGCTAATTTTGGAGGAAAAATAATTTTGACTTTAAATTAATACTACATCTGGCTTAAAAATTTGTTTTTTAAAATAAAGCATATTGAAAGTGAGTTTTAATCAATGCACATAATGTTTATCTCAAGTCCCAGTAAAAATTTAACTTCAGTATTCTCATTCTATTTTTCACATCCTGAGTAGGATGACTCAGAAAAACCTATTGTAATTAAAAACTTAATATAAATATAGGAAATATACTCTACTTATAAAAGTTAATACAGAGGCATATGGAACAAAATAAATTTTCATTAAAGAAAGCAATTAATAAGAACTTTGTTGTCTGTGTTCATAAGTCTGACTTCCTCATTAGAATTAGCTATTCAGTCTTCCATTTTGGAATTTGCTTACTTTCTTTTTATATAACACAAAAGCCATTATCATTTAATTAAAACGATTCCATTAAATAGCTGACCTTTCACTTCAGAAGACTTGGTGCTAAATTTGATTCAAATTCCAAGTTAAAAGCACTCTCAGCTAAAGGCAGAGGTATGTTTGTGAGTCTCAGATTCAGGGAGCTGGCTCTAAACCAGCTCTCTGTGCATTAAGGTTCTTTGCCTGAGTCAATGATTCATATTTTGCACATTTTTGGGAATGGTACCCCTTGGGAGTGATTACTGCAACCCTGAGTCACAAATTTGAGAGTGTTAAATTCCATGGTCACTCTTGAGGGGAAAAAACGGAGCTGGAGCAATCAGATTCCCTGACTTCAGACTATAGTACAAAGCTACAGTAATCAAGACAATATGGTAATGGCACAAAAACAGAAATATAGATCAATGGAACAAGATAGAAAACCCAGAGATAAACCCACGCACCTAAGGTCAACTAATCTATGACAAAGGGAGAAAAGGCAAAGGAGAAAAGACAGTCTCTTCAATAAATGGTGCTGGGAAAACTGGACAGCTACATGTAAAAGAATGAAATTAGAACACTCCCTAACAACATACACAAAAATAAACTCAAACTGGATTAGAGACCTAAATGTAAGACTGGACACTATAAAACTCTTAGAGGAAAACATAGGAAGGACACTCTTTGACATAAATCACAGCAAGATCTTTTTTGATCCACCTCCTAGAGTAATGGAAATGAAAACAAAAATAAGCAAAAAACAAAAAAAGTTCCATAGTCACAGAGCTATCCAAAAAATATTTTGAAATGTTGATTAAATGTTGAATTCCACCGAATCATAATTTATGAAGGTATTCTCCAAAAGAAAGTCAAGGTTAAATGCATTTTGAAAATTTACCAAAAATGTAAACTTAATAAATAACAAACTTTTTTGATGGCTACAGGTTAAGATTATGTCAAAGGGCATGATCATTTTCGTAGCTATTAATACACATTGCCAGGTTACCTTCCCAAAACAGGAGTAACAGGTTTTTTTCTGTGTGCTAGATTCTGTTTTACTTGGATTTTTTTTTCTGGGGGTGAGTATTTTAAATTACATTTATAGTAATGTGGCCACTGCCACAATACATTAATGTATCAATCTTTCAAATACATGAAGCAAAATGGTCTGTTTCTTTTTTTATTGGCCTGTTGCTTGCAACCAACAACCTCTAACTGATACACCTTCCCACATGTAGAACGCTTCCAAATAGTTTACCTGCCATTCTACCTGGACCTGAAACCTCAAAGCAGTAAAGGTGAATTAAGGTAAGACCCAAGACAGAGAAGGGTGAGCAAGTAAATATTTGGTTGTGGGATTCTATTTTTCTTGTCCTACTTGCACATTTTTCCTGAGACCCGGATATGGGACTGAAAGAAATCTGTGTAGGGCAGGCTTCTGCAGGTTTGCATTTCTGCAAAGACCTACAGGACCGGATAAAGGTATAGGCAGCACTCTATGCAATTTCCTCTCCTCACAGGATCACAGGTAGACCCAGAATGTTTGCCCTAGTAACCTGCGGATGACCTTGGATTACACTACTCTTCCTCTCTCAAGGAAAGCATGAGGGCTGCCACACACAAATAGGACATGCTTTGAGTCTCTCTCTAGTGTTACCAGAAGAAGACAGATAATGATAAAGTAATGGTTTTACAGGTTCCTGTTTTCTAATTCCATTAGATTCCAGATCAAATATCTAAAAACCTGGGTGCAGAGTATGGTTCCGAGCAGGCTACTGAGAACAAAAAAGATGACCAGTTTAAAGATGAACGAGTACTTTGTTTCTCAAAGAAAATGAAATTAGCAGTTTTTTGGAAAATGGAATGAAATAGAAATGGTATGGAAAAATGCTTATTTTAAAAACAATGCAGAATTTAAATTTTCTATTGCAAAAATCTTGACAAGACGTTGGAAATACCATCTTGAAATGATAATGATTTAAGATAAACATAGCGTTTTCCTGGTATAGTAAATAAAATGTCATTGTTAACTTTCTTCCATGGAACAGCTGTATAGGTAAAACGCATTTTAACAATTTCAGACTATACCATTTATGCCTACACCTTACCAAGTATACCTAGCAATTTGCATACAGCATTCACTTTCAAAGAGCAAGGGAAAAATAAACTAGTAATTCAGCAGAAGACACAGCTGTTAAATTCAATGAATTGAATAGCTGGTGTGAATATTTGACTTTTAAGTGCATACAAAAGGGACATTAAAAGATTCCTAACCACACAACAATAGATACTCATGTTGCCAAATATTATTTTTCTCACTGAAGCCCAGAAATTCTATGCAAAACTTTCACTTGAATTTCAGCCAAAATTTCGAAAGCATTTTACTTTTAAAAAACAATCACAAATCTGTTCCTCCAATCTGTAAGGGAATAAAACATAAAGACTTCTCTGAACTTTCATCTCTATTATCAATAATCCCTGAATCCTGCAGGATGTTATCTAATTTGAAATTTTTTCACCCAATCCATCAAAGCAGGTTGCAGATGTATATAATTTGTATTTACTTTTTTTTTCTCTCACTCAACCATAAACCCTCTGAGGGCAGAGATTATTTTAGTCATGATTGTACTCAAGGTCAGACACAGAGCGGGCAGGCAGGGCACATCTCTCTTTAGTCGATACACACACAATTGTTCACACTGAGAAAAAAAATATTACACAATTGAGGAAGAGCCTTTGCTACACCTTCTGCAGAGGAACTGTATATAAGTATTTACTATTTAGCATACAGTGTTCATCTGAGTCAGGCCAAGTGCCTAAAATGGAATTCACCCCTTGCAATTCTCAGTGCTTGGCTGAGATTTGAGGGTGTCCAGAGGCAGCCTTTGGTGAGAAGGAGGATGGGCAGGAGAGACCATGGATTGGCAAGAGGGACTGTTCACCTGGATGAGGAGCTGTAGGTGGTAATGGAAACATCCACACCCTGATGCTTTTAGTCTAGTAGGTCCACGTCACTCACTGAATATAGTTCCCAGAGACTTGTAGGATAACTGATTCATCCTGTCACTTCAATATATCTCCAAAGCTATTGTGTAAGACTCATTCATTATTCAAAATTAGTCTGGTACTGGACAGAGAGTGGAGTATAAAACAAGATCCCTGCTCTCAGGGAGCTTGTATTTTGGTAACTGGTAGTTTGGTGCAGAATTGAAGAAGCCCATCCCCCAAACCAGATGAAAAACAGCAACAAAAATAACAAATAACAATCAGCATTGCCAACAGGAAAGAGTCCAAAACTCAAACTTCACATTTTGAGAAATACTAAAACCAGAGAAATTTGGAACTAATTGAAAAAAGTGCCAGAAATCAACACGCCTCTTGGGAAAACAGTACAGTGCGCTGAAGAAGGAAGACAAAATTCTGGAAAAAAAAAAAAAAAAAAAAGGGCTTCCCTGGTGATGTAGTGGTTGAGAGTCCGCCTGCCGATTCAGGGGACACGGGTTCGTGCCCCGGTCCGGGAGGATCCCACATGCCGCGGAGTGGCTGGGCCTGTGAGCCATGACCACTGAGCCTGCGCGTCCGGAGCCTGTGCTCCGCAACGGGAGAGGCCACAACAGTGAGAGGCCCACCTACCGAACAAAACAAAACAAAACAACTATATATATATATATATATAAACTCTACTTTGAGGGATGAGACTGGGACATGTGGTTATCTGTGAAAAAACAAAGTACACCCCGAGAAGAATTCTTCCTTATGATCAGCAGACAGTGACTTGGTGTGGGCTGAAAGAATCACACAGATTCTGCTCTTTAAAACTTTCTAGCGGGGTTTCCCTGGTGGCGCAGTGGTTGAGAGTCCGCCTGCCGATGCAGGGGACACGGGTTCGTGTCCCGGTCTGGGAGGATCCCACGTGCCGCGGAGTGGCTGGGCCCGTGAGCCACGGTCGCTGAGCCTGTGTGTCCGGAGCCTGTGCTCCGCGGTGGGAGAGGCCACGGCAGTGAGAGGCCCACGTACCGCAAAAAACAAAAAACAAAAAACAAAAACAAAAAACAACTTTCTAGCAGGAGAAAACAAGCAAAGAGGGTATAAGAAAAAGAATTTTCAGGATAATGTTCTTGACAGTATACATAAGCTTGACCAGATGGAGAGGAGAAAAATGAGAGTAAGGCAAAGCCTGAAGCCACTGGAGGCTTGTGTATCAGATCAGAATGAGAGCCCTTCTGGGGAAGACACAGACCTCAAGTCATGGGGTGGCCTTTGTGTGGGTTTGGAACATAATTTCAAGAGAAAAGAACATGGCAGATCTGATACAGCTGCTCAGGCAGGCCTGAGTCCCCTTCCCTCCCCAGGCTCTCAGGCCTTGGCGTTGACGCATGTTTATACTAACAGACTGAAAAAAAATTAAGCTGATTTCATTATAACAATGAATTTTTTAAAAGTAACTTAAATTCTTCTCATCTGTTACACCACTTACTTGTCATAGAAATCATCCATTTTAGGACTGTTGAAGTCTGTAATACCTAAGACATGCTTATTAGTTGGGCGTATTTTACAAACCTATTAAAGAAAAAAATGGCATCTCAGCTGCATTAATGTGAATTGCTAATGCTTCATTAATGATGCTTAAATGCAGTGATCACTGAGTGAACAAAAGTGTGAGAAATTTTTAATCTCAAAAGTCATTACTGTTTTAAGTCATCTGTTTGTTTATGGCGACTAATTGTATACTTATTATTATACAAAGTCTATTTCTGTGGTGCAAAAAGCTGTTTTCCAATTACAAGGAATCTAATAAATGAATCTGAATAGTTTGATGGTAATGTAAGCATCCAGTGATTCATTTTTTTACACATCGCATTGCTTCACTGCAGTAAGAAACATCATTGTTCAGTAATACATGGAGAAGAAACTTTTTAGACCCATGATTATTAACTTTTTCAGAAAACAGCAGGCTGAGTTTTTCTACTTATAACTCAATAAAACCAAAATAAGCTGCTGTATTTACTTAATTGGAGCAAGGATTCCAGCAGCCTGGGTTTATGATTGGATGGCTTAAATAACTCTCCATTCCATGGCATTGTCAGAGGGTATTCATTTATCTATTACTTCTGAGCACATGAAACTTGCATAAGGAACATTTTCTCTTGTTTTTCCACATTTTCTCTTCTGGAGATTGAGGAAAACATTGTGGCTGGTTTTCTATAACCCTCAGTTTTGGCAATTATTAAATCTTTAAGTTAAGGTCAGAGCTGATTCTCCAAGTATTCATTAATTGAAACTCATTAATTGAAATTGAAATTGCTTCATGTTTGGTAGCTTCTTATTCAGTATATCATTGGGGTGTGTGTACGTGTGTAAACAGAGCATTTTAAAAAGACTCATCTGAAAATTGGAGCATTGCTTAGACTTTGAAGTTTCAAATACTATGAAGTCATAGAAAAGAAGAGATCAGTGTGTATGTATTAATATGGAAAGATGTACTGTTAAGAAAGCAAGTTGCAAAATAATATTGTGGTATCTTCCTATTTGGATTTGAGTATCTTTAAAGAATATGAATCCTCTAGGAAAAAACTACCTGCTTACACCTCCTGGAAGGATATACCTGAAACCGCTACTGACAAGAGAACTGGAAATCAGAAGAAGAAAGAAGGTTCACCTCTCATTATACATTCCAGACTCCCAATCTCTCTGTTTCTTCCTACCTCTCTGTCTGCCCCTTGTCAGTTTCCTTTGCTTGTTCCTCCTACTGTACTCACATTCTGCATGTCGGCAAGCCTCAGAACCTATCCTAAGCTCCCCTCTCTTCTCCATTCTCCAATAATGACCTCATTTAGGATGATGGCTTTCAATATCCTCAAAAACTGACAACTCTCCAGTCAAAATTTCTATTCCTTACACCTTTCTGGAAATTTTGAATCATATAGCAAATTGGCCACTTAATATAACTGCATGGTTATCTCAAATTTAATTTGACAAAAACAAAACTCTTGTTTTTAATCTCTGAATCCTTTTCAGCTAAATACATTAAACCATTATTCCTCCAGGTAATTAAGTCACAGTCCAGGAATTATCCTTCATCCCTCTTTTGTCCTTACACTGAATATTCAGTTTATCAAGGAGTCTTCCAGTGTTATTTCTGAAACATCCCTTACCCATCCATTTTCCTCCATCTCTTTGACTACAGTCCACAATTAAACAACTATCATATCTCACACGAACTTCTTATAGGACTACTCCCTGCTTCTGCTCTTGTTTCCCCATAACCCATTTCTCCCATGGTAGCCAGAATGATCCAAGTTTTTTTCCCCTCCTCCTTAATATATGCCAATGGCTTCCCATTGTTCCTAGAACAAATTTGTACCTTTTTTTTTTTTTTTTTTTTGCGGTACGCGGGCCTCTCACTGCTGTGGCCTCTCCCGTTGCGGAGCACAGGCTCCGGACGCGCAGGCTCAGCGGCCATGGCTCACGGGCCCAGTCACTCCGCGGCATGTGGGATCTTCCCAGACCGGGGCACGAGCCCGTGTCCCTTGCATTGGCAGGCGGACTCTCAACCACTGCGCCACCAGGGAAGCCCCAAATCTGTACTTCTTACACTGGCTAGAAAGCCCAACTAGAGCTAGGCCCTGCCTACCTCTGTGACCTCATCTCAGATTGCTCCACCCCTTTTCCACTAAGTTCCATCCACATTGGGTTTTTTTTGGTTCCTCAACTAGACCAAGTATGCTCCCACTCTTGTACCTTTCTACTAGCTGTTCCTTCTGTTCAAGTCTTCTTAACCCTCAAATGGCTTATTTTTTCCTGTAACAGAGACTGATACTCAGACGTGGAGTGCTGCCATTATAAAAGCCTAAAATGTGGTACTGGCTTAGCAGTGTGATGGCAGGAATAAAGCACACAGACACTGCAAGCTAAAAATCTTGTGACTTGTTATGCTACAGCAAAACTTTTGGTAACAGTGTCTCCCATGATAATCTGGATGGCAAATCATATGCCTACATGCCTACTGCTTTAGGGGAAGCCGCTAAACAAAAAGCCAGAATGTCACCATGCACCTGCAGCTTCTTGCCACTTTTTGGCAAGTTATTACGAGAGAGAGAAAAAGAGAGAGATATATGAGATCAGGCAAGAACTGGCCAGTTTGCAAGAGGTAAAGGGCTACAATATCTAGAAATCTGGGGCTTGACAAGGTTGGAAAAGTTTAACTATGTGTGCACTCCCAGACAGCAGGAGATAAGATTGTTTTTACTTAAAGCCTTTTCCAAAAACCTTACATGAATCCAAATAGGGGAATAAAGCAGTGATTTTTCAACTGGGAGGAAGTTTTGCCCCCCACAGGGAACACTTAGCAACGTCTAGCGACACTTCTGGCTCTGACAACTGAGATAGAGGGTGATACTGGCATCTACTAAGTAGAGGCCAGGGATGCTGCTGAACACCTTTCAATGCACAGAAAAGCCCTACACAACAAAGACTTCACTGAAACCTCCATAAAACTCCTAGAAGGAAACACAGGAAAAAGTTCTTTGACATTGGTCTTGGCAATGATTTTATAAATATGACACCCAAAACACAAGCAACAAAGCAAAAGTAAACAAGTGGGACTCCATCCAACTAAAAAGCTTTTGCACACCAACAGACACAATCGCCAAAATGAGGTAACCTCAGAATGGGAGACAATATTTGCAAATGACATATCTGATATGGGGTTAATATCCAAAATATATAAGGAATTCATACAGCACAACTGCAGAGAAACAATAAATAAGACAAAAGCAAAAAAACAATTCAATTCAAAAAGTGGGCAAAGGACATGAATAGACATTGTTCCAAAGAAGATATTCAAACAACAGGTCCATGAAAAGGTACTCAACATCACTAATCATTAGGGAAATGCAAATCAAAACCACAATGAGATGATTACTCACACCTGTTAGAATGGCTATTCGCAAAAAGATAAGAAATAACAAGTGTTGGTGAGGATGTGGAGGAAAGGGAACCCTTGTGCACTGTTGGTGGGAATGTAAATTGGTGCAGCCACTATGGAGAACAGTGTGGAGAGTCCTCATAAAATTAAAAATAGAACTACCATATGATCCAGCAATCTTGTATCTGGGTATTTATCTGAAGGAAACAGAACACTAACTCAAAAGGATATCTGCACCCCCATGTTCACTGCAGCATTATTTACAATAGCCAAGACATGGAAGCAACCTAAGTGTCCATTGATGGATGAATGGGTATGCATACACACATTATATACTGGAATATTATTCAGCCATAAAAGAAGGCTTAAAAAAAAAAAGAATCAAAACAAGTAAAAAAGAAACAGGCAGGTTAGAGTAACATAGTTTAAAGAGCCCCAGCCCATGAGTTCAGAAATCTGGATTTCGTCCCATGAGTTCCATTAACTAACAGGGTTGTACTAATTGTGCAGCCATGCAGGTTGTGCACTGGAAACTTGGGAGCACCATTCACATGCTCCAAACTTAGATCATGTGAATCGTGCCCCCCAAGGTTGCTGTCATTCACAACCTGGTGGCCCTGGAGCCCACATAACTTTAACCAATCAGTTCCCTGGACTTACTTTCTTCATCTGCAAAGTGAGACAACTGCAACAGATATCGTTCAGGCTTCTCAAGTTATAGACTTACAACCATCTTCTCCATGTATTTTCATTCACTACATTCCTTAGCTCTGCCTATGTTTTCAGAAAACTGCATATGCCATTTGGTGATAAATTGTTAATAATGTTAATGCAACATTTTATCAATCTATTTCACAGAAAGTGAAGTTTTTAGAGGCACATTCTATGAAAATGACGTATGGTAGTAAATCACTATAGTATAGTGTTACTGATTATACTAGTTTTTAACTTAAGTGTTCCTAAATTTCATTGGGATTTCATTGTGCATCCCAAGGTGCACAGTTTTCACTGACTTAAAAACTAATCAAGGAGATACATAGTGGTACAGACATACATAAAAAGAGGGAGAGGTAATTGCAGTATCTAACAGCTAGCAAGCAGAGATTACAAAGGAAAGAATCATAGGAATAGTACACTATTATTAGTCATTTAGTTACATTAAAATTTATCAAACCTACCGGGTTAAGAATGTCCAAAGAAATAGCTTTATTAGCATCCTTTATTGCTTCTCTCATCTGTCCTAAATCAATGTAGAGAAGGTGGAAAGTAAGTATATTTTTCCATAGTCTCTCTTTACATTTCATTGCCAAGGATAAACTGGATAATAAATGCATATAATATTCTGATATTCATTTATATGACATGTGCATAGACAGTTTCGATTTACTGAAAAGTACTGCAGGACATGCTGAAATTCTTACAGATTTATAAAGTGAGAAAAGGTTTTTAAAAATAAAAATGAGCCACTGAAGTAATCTAAATACAGTTGATGGAAGTAAAGGGCCTATCACCTCAAATCAGACCAGCAGGGTTGGCTTTGGACATAGCTTGAATTGGAGATGAAGATAAGCAATGTAAAAGAGCTAGAGAAGAAAATAGAAGATTAATCTGAGAGGAAAACTGGTTTTAATAATTCTTTACTTCTTTGGACAGAAGCCTACTAAAATGCTTCAGAAAGATTTGACAAATCTTGATAAGATGAAATATAATTGTTTCCCCCTCAGACTTAATATTTTAACCATTTTTATAGACTGGGGATGAAAGTAGAGATTATCAGGGGCTTTTGCCTTCTATGCTAATGTATTAGTTACCTATTGCTGAGTAAAAAATTACTACAATACAAAGACCCAGGCCAGGGCTGAGCTCTGGTCTGGTGGTTCAACTGGGGAAGGATCCATTTCCCCACTCATGTGATTGCTGTAAGCATTCGCTTCCTTGCGGTTATAGGATTCATAGAGGCTGACTTGTTTAAAACTACAAGTGGAGAAAGAGAGAAAGTCAGCTAGCAAGACAGATTCTAGTATAACATAACAATCAGTAGAGTGGGATTCCATCACATTTGCTATATTCTACTGGTTAGAATCAAGCTAGTCACAGGTCTTGTAAGAGGAGGTAATTACACCAGGAAACAGAGGTCATAGGGGCCGCCTTAGAGTCTGCCATAGACCATGCTCTGGCATCAATAATTCACATCTCTTCCACATGCAAAATACATTTTTCTCTTCTTAAGATTCCCAAGAGTCTCACTGCATTATAGCATCAGCTCAAAGTCTAAACTCTCATCATCTAAATTAGGAATTAGGTCCAGGTGCAGATTAGGCTCTTAGGTATAATCTGTTAAGTACAACTCCTGAGAAACAATTACTCTCCATATTCAGACCTGTGAAACTAAAGTTACCTGTCCAAACAGAGCCAACATGCAATGGTGGGATAGGTGTAGGAAAACTGCTATAGACATCCTAATTCATAAAGGGGCAAAATCAAAGGTCAAAAACCATTACTAGTCTACAGGAGTTTAGAAATCAATCCAGCCAGACAAAAGTTGGGAGTTCCTTTATTAATTTTCAAAGGCTGGAAATAGTCCTCCATGTCTCTCAGCCTAGTCTTCTGCGATCTTGGTTCTGCCCTTCAAATCATCTTTCCTTTTTCATAAATAGTAGCATAGGTTTACAGCCAGGTAGTTTTATCAACCTACTTCCTGACAGAAGAATGTTGGGAGTCCAACAACCTCCTTTCATTTTGTTCTCTCTCTGCCCCTTTCCACCCAGGCTGGAAGTGTTTCTGCTGAAACAATTTTCTCAAAAATTTTGTGGGTCTCTCATGGATTTCAATGGGGATTCATTCTATTAGACAAAAGCCATACCCACAGATCTTTTCAAGATAATCTTTTTTCTCTCTTTGGCTCCTATTGAGATAGTTGAAGAACAACAAACTGCTGGAAACAATTTGCTTACTTCCTGCTATTATACAACAAGAATCCCCCTTCCCCCATTTTCCAATAACAGGCTCACTTCCTTTTGAGTCTTCCAAGAGTCCTTAAAGTCCAGATATCTACTAACAACTTGTTTGAAGGAATTTACGCCTTTTCTATTATAACTCAAAATCTCTCTAGACTACCCAGTGCCTGGCTTCAAAGCCATTCCCACATTTTTAGGTGTTTGTTATAGCAGCATCCCATTTCCAAATACTAAAATCTGTATTTGTTTGCTATTGCGTGCCAAATCACTACAAACTTAGTAGCTTAAAACAACATACATTTATTATCTCACAGTTTCTGTGGGTCAGTAGTGTGGACATGACTTAGTTGGATCATCTGCTTAGAGTCTCACAGGTTGTTATCAAGGTGGTGACCACAGCTGCATTCTTATCTGGAGGCTCAACTATAGAGGGGTTTGCTTCCCTGCTCGTGCAGTTCTTGGCAGCATTCAGCTCCTTTTGGCTACAGAATTCATGGCACTTATTTCTTCAAAACCATCAAAGTAAAAGGGGGAGCGAGTCCACTAGCAAGATGGAGTAGTGTAGAATGTAATATTATCATAAGACATCTCATCACCTATGCCATACTCCACTGGTTAGAATCATATCACAAGTTCTGCTTACATTTAAGGGGAGAGGATTCCATGTGAACACCAGGAGGCAGGGATCAGAGGGGCCACCTTGGATCTTTCATTCTTTCCCCAAATTCTCTAATCCTCTTCTCCTTAACTGCTCTCTCACATTCTATTTTCCTACTGAATGAGAGTATTAGAAATTCCTCAAACATAATACACACCTTCACATTTCTGAACCTTTGTACATTCTGTTTCTTCTAACTGGAATGACTTCAGTCCACTTCTAGCCAGCGATGCATGCATGTGTTGGTTAAGTTCCTTAACATTCAAGAGTAGAAGTCAACTCTGCCCTTAACTCAGCTGCCTGTCAAAATATTTGGTTCTACTCTCCCTACACAGGTTCTGTCTACCTCAAGTTCTTAGCAGAAAAAAAATAACTTGGTCCCATCTGCTCCAAGAGAGTATCTATGGGAGGCTATAGGAAAGATAATACAGGATCTATGTTTCTCTAATTATATTCAATTTTATTCTTGACTCAGTCAGTATCTTTGGTTCGTGGTTCTTGACCTCCAGTGCAGCCCCACCACATTCCTAGTCTGGTCCCCTCCTCCCTAGCTTTAGAACACTTGTCAGAGCTCTGCTTCCAGCTCTAATCTGGGCCACATCTGTGGACACTCCCCACTCCCAGCTTTTCCCCTCCCAAAGTTTCCCACAATGAAAACCAGAGTCATCTCTTTGGAGCATCACGTTAACTTTATCTGCACTCTACACTATAGGATTTATTAAATCATTCATTCACTCAACTAATGCAACCTCTGTTAGCTGCTTGATATCCAGTGATGGTCTCTGTGCTAAGTGACTGACAATCTAGTGAGGGGGACAGATGTAAGCAGATTATGGCCATGTGTTTGTAATGTGCTAACAAAAAATATGCAAGCAAAGGCATGCAATCATGCAAAGGCCTCCTGGTTTGAGGAAATTAAAACAATTTGCTGTGTCGGAATTAAATGTGAAATGCATAAGGGAGCACTGGAAAAAACACAGCTAGAAGAGGTAAAGGCGGGTGACGAATTCCCAGGCTTTGATTTTCAAATTAAAAGAAATATGGACCTTTTTTGGCAGCCAGTAAAGAGCCATCAAAGATTTTTAATATAAAAGTAGAAATTTTGAAATAGTGTTTGAGGAAGATAACTCTGGTAGAAGCCTATCAAAAAGTTAATACAATACTCCACGTATAGAAATAAACAGGGAATCAACTCAAGAATCATTTTAGAGGTTTAGTTGACAGAAGTTGACAGTTTTTGGATGAAAGAGACGGAAGCCTTGGAATATCTCTGAAGTGTTTCTCTGAGGTAAATTCCTGAAAGATGGAGCCATGAATCAAGATAGGGAACACAGGAAGAGATGCAGACTTGAGGAGAAAGTCTCAGGAATGTGGAATCTTGTATGAAATTGGATACAGCATTATTGTTTGAGCTCAAGCTATTTGCACCCTTCTCTGCTCAATCCACAGAAGCAGACTTCTCTCCAAGTCAGGTTTTGGGAAATCTAGGAGGTGAAGGATAAAAACAAAGGGATCTTCATTCATCTTCCAAGGGATGAAAGACTTGGATTTAAGTACATCTCTCCTGGCCTACAAAACATGGTTTTCCTAAGTGGTACCTCCCTCAAAAATAGTAGTTCTGTATTTGAACCTCTGTGTTTAAGTTCTGTATTTGAACCTCTGGGTTTAACCTGTGCATATGAAGATGTTGTCCCAATGCACTTTTAAGATGCAGTGCTTTAATCAAGCTGATTGTAACTTATCAATATATAAAAACATCTTAGTATAGGAAGCACTTGACATTTCAAAATAGTGGCTTTTTGTTAACTACTGCTTATATACAGTGAGTGTAAGGTCTCCAGTGGAAACTTAATTTCATAGAGGAAACAGGTTTGTTAGGTTGAAAATATATCAGCCCAATCCAGAGAGAAACAATGCATTTTACCACATACTGCATGAGAATATGCCATTCTTGAAAATACTGGTGTGTGGAAGAAAGTTTCATATTTACAGCCAACATTATAGCCATACTGGAAATAAATGAAGAATTTTATTAATAATATTTGAATTAACATTTTATTATTAAAGCATTATAACAATAGTGCAGAATATTTGAAAAATCGATGGGGAAATATATAATCCCACTATCCTTAAGTAAGTTACAAACAATTTTTTATGTTTCCTTTCTGTCTTCTCTATATAATTGTTTATAGCTATCATAATAGCCTGCATTCTACTTCCTGTACTTATTTTTCACTTAAGATATTAAGGGTATTTCTACATTGCTATGTTACATTCACGATCATTTCTTCTAATTACACAGTCTTCTAACAAGTAGGTCCACCCTAATTTACCTAGTATGATATTATTGTGAGATATTTTTTCTAATTTACCTAGTTTACCTAATTTACCTAGTTTACCTAGTTTACCTAATTTACCTAGTCTTCTAACAAGTAGGTCCACCCTAATTTACCTAGTATGATAATTTACCTAGTATAATTTACCTAGTATAAATTTACCTAATTTACCTAGTATGATATTATTGTGAGATATTTTTTCTCCTAATTTTTTTGCTGTTATCGATAACACTGCAATGAACATCTTCCTCAACAAGGTTTTTCCCTTATTTTAGTTTACTCTTACAGAATAAATTCAATAAATTGACTTGCTGGATAAAATACTACAAATCTTGGACTTCTCTGGTGGTGCAGTGGTTAAGAATCGGCCTGCCCATGCAGGGGGGCACAGGTTCGAGCCCTGGTCCGGGAAGACACCGCAGAGCAACTAAGCCCATGTGCCACAACTACTGAGCCTGTACTCTAGAGCCGGTGGGCCACAGCTACTGAGCCCATGCGACTAGAGCCCGTGCTCCGCAACAAGAGAAGCCACTGCAATGAGAAGCCCGCGCACCACCACGAAGAGTAGTCCCCACTCGCTGCCTCTAGAGAAAAGACCACACGCAGCAATGAAGACACAATGCAGCCAAAAATAAATAAATAAATTTAAAAAATAAATAAAGGTCAGAGCCTTGAGAATGGGCTATCCTGTATATTAAAAATAATAATAATACTACAAATCTTTTCATGGCTCTTGGTTCCTGTTACCACATTGCTTTTCATGAGGGTTGTATCATTTGTCTTCCCACTTGCAAGGTATAAAAATACCATTTTCATTGTCTCTTCTCAACCATTTCCTTCAACTAATCTGAGTAGAAAAATAACTTGTTCTGCCTTTTAATATTATTCTATGCTTAGTAGCAACCACAAACATTTTTACTGGTTCCTAAATAGTTCTACTTCTTTTTGGATAAAATTTTGTGTTTGCCAATTATATTGGGGTACAACTTTTTGCTTCCAACTGAACATACTTTTCATATGTCATCTTTAGCTCTGATTACATACACTAAAATACTTTTGTCATTTCTTTGGTGGCACAGTTTTTCGGAGCAATTTAGTGGTCAGCTAGAATTGCCAAATATAAAAATCCCTTGCAACAAATCTAACAATAACTTTATACTGTAATGGATGAGCACAATTGGTTCTTTGTTTTATTTAATTAATTAATTAATTTATTTATTTATTTATTTTACATCCTTATTGGAGTATAATTGCTTTACAATGGTGTGTTAGTTTCTGCTTTATAACCAAGTGAATCAGTTATACATATACATATGTTCCCATATCTCTTCCCTCTTGCATCTCCCTCCCTCCCACCCTCCCTATCCCATCCCTCTAGGTGGTCACAAAGCACCAAGCTGATCTCCCTGTGCTATGTGGCTGCTTCCCACTAGCTATCTACCTTACGTTTGGTAGTGTATATATGTCTATGCCTCTCTCTCAGTTTGTCACAGCTTACCCTTCTCCCTCCCCATATCCTCAAGTCCATTCTCTAGTAGGTCTGTGTCTTTATTCCTGTCTTATCCCTAGGTTCTTCATGACATTTTTTATTTTCTTAAATTCCATATATATGTGTTAGCATATGGTGTTTGTCTTTTTCTTTCTGACTTACTTCACTCTGTATGACAGACTCTAGGTCTATCCACCTCGTTACAAAGCTCAATTTCATTTCTTTTTATGGCTGAGTAATATTCCATTGTATATATGTGCCACATCTTCTTTATCCATTCATTTGATGATGGACACTTAGGTTGTTTCCATCTCTGGGCTATTGTAAATAGAGCTGCAATGAACATTGTGGTGCATGACTCTTTTTGAATTATGGTTTTCTCTGGGTATATGCCCAGTAGTGGGATTGCTAGGTCACATGGTAGCTCTATTTTTAGTTTTTTAAGGAAACTTCATACTGTTCTTCATAGTGGCTGTACCAATTCACATTCCCACCAGCAGTGCAAGAGTGTTCCCTTTTCTCCACACCCTCTCCAGCATTTATTGTTTCTAGATTTTTTTGATGATGGCCATTCTGACTGGTGAGAGATGATATCTCATTGTAGTTTTGATTTGCATTTCTCTAATGATGAATGATGTTGAGCATTCTTTCATGTGTTTGTTGGCACTCTGTATATCTTCTTGGGAGAAATGTCTATTTAGGTCATCTACCCATTTTTGGATTGGGTTGTTTGCTTTTTTGTTATTGAGCTGCATGAGCTGCTTATAAATTTTGGAGATTAATCCTTTGTCAGTTGTTCAATTGCAAATATTTTCTCCCATTCTGAGGGTTGTCTTTTGGTCTTGTTTATGGTTTCCTTTGCTGTGCAAAAGCTTTGAAGTTTCATTAGGTCCCATTTGTTTATTTTTGTTTTTATTTCCATTTCTCTAGGAGGCGGCTCAAAAAGGATCTTGCTGTGATTTATGTCATAGAGTGTTCTGCCTATGTTTTCCTCTAGGAGTTTGATAGTTTCTAGCCTTACATTTAGGTCTTTAATCCATTTTGAGCTTATTTCTGTGTATGGTGTTAGAGAGTGATCTAATCACATCCTCTTACATGTACCTGATTAGAAGAATCAACATTGTGAAAATGACTCTACTACCCAAAGCAATCTACAGATTCAGTGCAATCCCTATCAAACTACCACTGGCATTTTTCACAGAACTAGAACAAAAAATTTCACGATTTGTATGGAAACACAAAAGACCCCGAATAGCCAAAGCAATCTTGAGAACGAAAAACGGAGCTGGAGGAATCAGGCTCCCTGACTTCAGACTATACTACAAAGCTACAGTAATCAAGACAGTATGGTACTGGCACAAAAACAGAAAGATAGATCGATGGAACAGGATAGAAAGCCCAGAGATAAACCCACGCACACATGGTCACCTTATCTTTGATAAAGGAGGCAGGAATGTACAGTGGAGAAAGGAGAGCCTCTTCAATAAGTGGTGCTGGCAAAACTGGACAGGTACATGTAAAAGTATTAGGTTCTTTGTTTTAAATCACCATCCTTATTAATCTTGACAGGTCTCTACAAAACTACTCCAGGACTTTTGCTATTCCTTTAGGGTTGACTTATGCCATCATTCCATAAATGTTTCCTATAATAACACTCGCTTTTTAAAAACAACACGAAAATTCAAGAGGTTGTTTTAAAAACTTGTAACATTAGCCACACATTAATATAAATCAATTCACATCCTTAGAGATTATAATTTTTAAAATACATTTAACAGACATAAAAGTTACAGTTAACAGTAAATACACTTTCAAAACAAAAATGCATCACAGAAAAATTTATGAAAATGAAAAATAAGCATTTATGTTAGGTTCATTTGCAAGCAAATATTATCTTCAATGTCTGTCCAAGGGCGATCAATACCCATGGGAAACAGCACAACTGCAAAGTGAAATGGTACGATCACAGATGCTAGAGTCAGAAAAACTGATTTTAAATCCTGTTTTGCCAATTAGCAGTAACTGAGTGAACTCAACCTTGTTATTCCACATCTGTTTCTCATCTATAAAATATAATATAACCTTCCTCTCAGTACAGGGAGCTTTGGATACTTTTATTTATCCCACATTCTTACAACATTGCTTTAAGGCAGAAATTGTAGTTTCCATTTTACATGGGGATCTCTGACTTCTCTATTTAAACAATAACCTCTCCTTACACTCCAGACTTCCTATCCCCCATTATCCATCTTCATTGTTCTCCATAGCACAGCTCACCATCTGATATATTATTTATGTTTACTGTCTGCATTTCGCCACTAGGAAGTAATCTCCTCGAGAGCAGGGATTTTGCTTTTTTCACTGCTGTACCTTCAGCACCTAGAAAAGTGTACTCAATAGATAACTGTTGAATAAACTATGATACCACTCTTAAGCCAGGTTTCTCATATCACTTTTCTCTACTATTTATAATTTCTTTAAAAAATTATTTTATAGGCAAAAATATATTTTAAGTTATGACAAATCTATTTATTTTCATTTGTTATCTAATCGGTAAATGAGAGAACATTTTTGACTGGGGAAACTTCAGCAATGTGCTTGAAATTCCTCCTACACATATTTAAAATGCTATCTCTTATAAAGTATCAAATCTATTCTTTCCAATTTATTTTAAATTGACATTCAACATTAAAATATCAAGACATTAGATTGTGCATTCAATATAATCTTCGGGCATTATGTTGAATCTGTGGTGAAATTCTTCAAGATGGACCTCAAAATCCAAGTCAGCATGAATCTACAGGGCTAACGAGTTTTCAGATTCAGTGTGCATATTATCCTGTACAAATTTATATATATATAAAAAAAGGAAAGCCATTTGTGTCCTATAAATCCATGTGGGAAAAAGAGATACAAAAATAGTTTTTTGTACAAAAACAGTCTTTTTTGTGTGTGGTTGACTAGGAATGACAGCTTTGGAAACAGCTGAGTCTGTCTCCTAGCTCTGCCACTTATTAGCTGTGTGACTTTTAATATAGTATTTAATCCCCCAAAGCCTCAGTTTCCATGGTTGTAAATGACAAATGTAAATGACAAGCCTTACCTTGTGAGGCTGTGAGGATGGACCGAGATCAGCAAGGGAAGTAACCAGTACAGTACCTTACATAATGGAGAAGCTCCATAAATCACCTCCTTCCCTCCATTCCTTTCACAATTAGGTAGTGGAATGATTGCAGAGGACTCAGTGTGAATCCACCTTCCTTCTTACCAGCTGCCTGACTTTGGGCTCGTTATACTCTCACTCTGCTTCCACTAATCCACCTGTATTAAGTTACTGGGGATCCTGCCAATCTGCTAGGTTTCTCGTGAGGGCTAAGTGAGATAATTCACATGCCGTGCTTAGCATTCTGTCCCAAACCTGTCAAGTGCTCAGGGAGAAAGTTCATTTTTAGTAGTAATAATAATATAAGTAAATGTAAGTAAAATGACACTACAGAACAGTCAGAAGAGCCAATTTCTCCCTAAACTTACTCTACTAGACACAAATTTAATGGAAAAGAAAAGAAAAATTCCACTCGTAACGAAAGTCTCTCATTTACTTGTTTGAGAGTGCTATCATTGTTTTAGGAGATTCAGAAGATACTATGGTTGATGAGATTTGTACCTTTCTTCATTTTCCAAATTCTCAACACAGAATACATATGACCTCTACAACTGGAAAAATAGTCACTTAAAACAACAACAACAACAAAGCATGAAGCAGCATAAAATATTCAGAAAAATGGTTGATAGTGATGCCTGATATGAACCACATAATGTGCTGTGTTTTCTGGGTTGGAGCATTTCATGTCTTTTACATGATGCCATGTATAGCTGCTGGAAACACATGGCTGCCATCAAATAGCACATTGCACTCCTACAATTTGCACCTTTTTGAAAATTCTAAGCAACAATCCCAAGGTTTACCTTTGGTATGGAGGCAATCCTTGAGGCATTTGTTAATAGCTGGGTGGCTTTCTTGTGGAGATTCAGGTTCTGGAGAGCAACTGCTAAATGAAAATGACGCTCATAGAGCTGGAAGAGAAAAGCGGTGTCAAAATACTCCAGGTTTCTGTGCTTTTGTTTTGTTTTTTGAAGTAGCAAGCTTTTGGCTAAGCTTAAACTATAAAAAAAGGAGTTCTTTCTGCCCTTTTACTAATGTCATCCATGATGTAGGGGAAGTTGCCTCAGTCTCCACAGTGCCACTGAGAACAGACCAGTCCAAAGACACATAAACCAAAGTAAGCTCATGAGTCTATGATGACACGCATCTATAGATCCCTACACAGTACAGCTCCAAACCCTCACTAGTCTAGGAGTTTAGTGGTTTGAAATGGCAGACACATTCTCTTGTAGTACAAACTAGCTTACAGTTCCCTCTTGAAAGTATGACAACACATTTCCTATAGGTTCCTGGATACTGTGAAAGTTTTTGTCCGTCAGTTTACATTCCTAACCATGTAAGAGCAAATCTCCTGGCTTGTGAGTAAACAGATACATTAACAGCCACAAGGACAGGCAGCAGAGGTAGAAAAATAACAGGGCTGATTCCAGCAGCCGTCTTCTACCATGATGTGCTAAACTACACAAAATTACACAGAAATTCATTCTTAAAATCTCAACCACTGTTATTTTCAACATTTTCCAATGCTGTAAGTTATGTGCCACAATTTTAAAGTCTTTAAATATATATCCATTTCCAGAAAAAGTATGTATTTCATTCTGACACTACTGATTCTAAATATGTTGTTATGTCTAAAAGAGGCACTGAGGCAGTCAAAGCATTGAACCAAACAAACCAGACACAGATCAGTGTTCTGATTCAACAATAAAGTTTTTTTTTTTAAATATCTTTCTTTGGTCTAGGGTCTCCCTCTGTTATGTGACATTGATGCAAGTCGAGATACAGTCCACCCTCTGAAACTGCAGGTTCCACATCCACAGATCTACACTGTATTTACAGCTATTTACATAGTATTTACATTGTATTAGGTAATATAAGTAATCTAGAGAAGATTTGAAATATATGGAAAGATGTGAATAGGTTATATGCAAATACTATGCCATTTTATTTAAGGGGTGGATTTGAGCATCCAAGGATTTTGGTACTGGCTGCAGAACCAACCCCTGTAGAAACCAAGGAAGGACTGAATACGTAAGTCAGAAGAGAGCCTAAGGCTTTTAGCCGACGCTACTGATTGTTCCAAAGCCACATGGAGACACATCAGAAAGAGGAGGGACCTGGATCTGGCTCAGACCTCCAGGCTCATCTTAGGGAGCTTCTCAGATGGGAGTCACTCAACCACTCTGTACTTCAATTTCCCCACCAATAAGATGAAATGAACCAGGACACACTCCTGAGGGCCTTCTCAATGCTAATAATCTGTGGTTTTCTGACTTTGCTGGTGCCTAAGTTCTGGGCAAGATTTCTGGGGCTTGACCCAGAAACACTCGGAGAAGCAATAATTCACTCTTTCTGTTGCCAAAAACAAACAATAAAATACCAGAAATGAGACAAAATACAACTTAAAAATGAGTAAGACAAAATAAAGTGTAGTTATATCTAATGCTACTTATACTTAGTATTTATAAGTTCATGGAGGTCACCAAATCTGTTTTTTCTCATTCATCACTCTCCTCCATTTCTTTGAAAGACTTAACCCTTTTTTATTCCTTGCTCATCTTTTAAGAAAGTCTCTACTGGGTGGGGTCTTAGCCCTACTCTCATTCTCTTCCCCCTTTATGACTGCTTCTCTCTGACTTTTCTTCCACTTCTCCCATCTTAACACTGTATTTACCATAAAGTTCAGCTCTTTCTCCTTTGCTCTTCTGTCTGTATATTTACTTGCTTGGAAAAATCATACTTTCTCATCTGTTAACCTAATGTCTGAGTGACAGCTTAGCTTTTTGAGGTATCATGAAAGGCAACCATGACCTCTGAAAAATGTCCCTTATCACTGTGAGGAATAGAAAGCCAGGTTGCAAGGAATTCTAAATCTGACTGGCAATTCAACAAACAGGGTTTTTTCAATAGTGATCAGGCCCAAGATGGTTTTGGTAATATGGTCCAAAATACTTTTTATTTAAGCATAACAGTTGCCATTTTTATTGTTTTATAATATTTCCATCAGATATCATTGCCAATACATACTTGGAATAATATTTATGGAAACCAATTATTTACAAAGCATGTTGAATTGCACTGATTGAAACTACAGCTTCAGCACAGTAAAAAAAAACTTCGAAATACATGCTACCTAATAAATTTAGATGGGTTTGTTATTCTTTCCTAAAAAATGAGACCAACAAAATTTATCGTATTTAATAAAAGTGAGGAATTCAAAACCTCGAATAATTTTTAGTAATTAATGGGCTAGAAGATGATTTATTAAAAATGTCTAAACTCAACTTAATGGTGGTAGGACTGGAAGAGACTTATTGAGGAAAATGCCTTGGGGCTAATTTCTGCTTTGTTCCAATGAGCTTTTGACAACCAATCATGGCTCATAAGCACGAAAACCTCATCTCTTGCTACTGAGCTCAGGATAAGTGGGTGGCTTTCTGAGGAGGATGAGTACCACTAAGATTCTAAGAGAAGAGCTGGTTGGCAAAACGGAGGGTATCATCACAGAAGATACTCAGATACAGCCCTCGAAGTGCACATTCAACCACTTGGCATAGCTTTAATTCTACCTCTTCAATATTTTTAAGAGGAAGAAAATAAGTTAACTGGAAGAGTTATTCCAGCCTGAATATATGAATAAATGAAAATCATCTGGAGCCCGCCAGCCAAAAAAAACAGTGAGTGCTTGTAAAATCAACAACCTTAGTTGTTTCAGTCTCCACAGAAAAGACAACAGGATTGGATGAGACTTCTTTTCACACTCAGGTTTCAAGTCATGGTGATGAGCATGTTTCCAGAGACTGCCATGAAACAAGTTTTCATCACATGTTTCCTTCCCCCAATCTAAGGAATTGGGTTTTGAAGTATCACAATGAATTAAGAATCTTTTTACACATTGATTTCTTGCCTAAAATTCATATCATCTGGTTCCTGATTCTTCCCACTCTCAGTCAGAGAAACAGTATGCAAAGAACTCCACATTTGCCTCTGTGATCCCCACATTAAAATTTACATGTATTTTATTTTTTTGTGTCTCTCACATATATATATATACATATTTTTATACAGCAGGTTCTTATTAGTCATCTATTTCATACACATCAGTGTATGCATGTCAATGTCAATCTCCCAATACATCACACCACCCCCCGCCCCCCTGCTGCTTTCCGCCCTTGGCGTCCATAGGTTTGTTCTCTACATCTGTGTCTCAATTTCTGCCCTGCAAACCAGTTCATCTGTACCACTTTTCTAGGTTCCACGTATATGCATTAATATACGATATTTGTTTTCCTCTTTCTGACTTACTTCACTCTATATGACAGTCTCTAGATCCATCCACATCTCAACAAATGACCCAATTTCGTTCCTTTTTACTGCTGAGTAATATTCCATTGTATATATGTATCACATCTTATTTGTCCATTCGTCTGTTGACAGGCATTTAGGTTGCTTCCATGACCTGGCTATTGTAAATAGTGCTGCAATGAACATTGTGGTGTATGTGTCTTTTTGAATAATGGTTTTCTCTGGGTATATGCCCAGTAGTGGGATTGCTGGATCATATGGTAATTCTAGTTTTAGTTTTTTAAGGAACCTCCATACTGTTCTCCATAGTGGCTATATCAATTTACATTCCCACAAACAGTGCCAGAGGGTTCCCTTTTCTCCACAGCCTCTCCAGCATTTGTTGTTTGTAGATTTTCTGATGATGCCCATTCTAACTGGTGTGAGGTGATACTTGATTGTGGTTTTGATTTGCATTTCTCTAATAATTAGTGATGGTGAGTGGCTTTTCATGTGCTTCTTGGCCATCTGTATGTCTTCTTTGGAGAAATGTCTATTTAGGTCTTCTGCCCATTTTTTGATTGGGTTGTTTGTTTCTTTAATATTGAGCTGCATGAGCTGTTTATATATTTTGGAGATTAATCCTTTGTCCGTTGATTAATTTGCAAATATTTTCTCCCATTCTGAGGGTTGTCTTTTTGTCTTGTTTATGGTTTCCTTTGCTGTGCAAAAGTTTTGAAGTTTCATTAGGTCCCATTTGTTTACATTTGTTTTTATTTCCATTACTCTAGGAGGTGGATCAAAAAAGATCTTGCTGTGATTTATGTCAAAGAGTGTTCTTCCTATGTTTTCCTCTAAGAGTTTTATACTGTCTGGTCTTACAATTAAGTCTCTAATCTAGTTTGAGTTTTTTTGTGTGTATGGTGTTAGGGAGTGTTCTAATTTCATTCTTCTACATGTAGCTGTCCAGTTTTTCCAGCACCACTTGTTGAAGAGACTGTCTTTTCTCCATTGTATATCCTTGACTCCTCTGTCATAGATTAGTTGACCATAGGTGTGTGGGTTTATCTCTGGGTTTTCTATCTTGTTCCATTGATCTATATTTCTGTTTCTGTGCCAGTACCATATTGTCTTGATTACTGTAGCTTTGTAGTATAGTCTGAATACAAGGAGTCTGATTCCTCCAGCTCTGTTTTTTCACTCAAGACTGCTTTGGCTATTCAGTGTCTTTTGTGTCTCCATACAAAACTGAAGATTTTTTGTTCTTGTTCTGTAAAAAATGCCATTGGTAATTTCATAGGGATTGCATTGAATCTGTAGATTGCTTTGGGTAGTACAATCATTTTCACAATATTGATTCTTCCAATCCAAGAACATGGCATATCTCTCCATCTGTTGGTATCATCTTTAATTTCTTTCATCAGTGTCTTATCGTTTTTTGCATAAAGGTCTTTTGTCTCCCTAGGTAGGTTTATTCCTAGGTATTTTATTCTTTTTGTTGCAATAGTAAGTGTGAGTGTTTCCTTAATTTCTCTTTCAGATTCTTCATTATTAGTGTATAGGAATGCAAGAGATTTCTGTGCATTAATTTTGTATCCTGCAAGTTTACCAGATTCATTGATTAGCTCCAGTAGTTTTCTGGTGGCATCATTAGGATCCTCTATGTATAGTATCATGTCATCTGCAAACAGTGACAGTTTTACTTCTTCTTTTCCAATCTGTATTCCTTTTATCTCTTTTTCTTCTCTGATTGCTGTGGCTAGGACTTCCAAAGCTATGCTGAATAATAGTGGTGAGAATGGACATCCTTGTCTTGTTCCTAATCTTAGAGGAAATGCTTTCAATTTTTCACCATTGAGAATGATGTTTGCTGTGGGTTTGTCATATACGATCTTTATTATGTTGAAGTAGGTTCCCTCTATGCCCACTTTCTGGAGAGTTTTTGTCATAAATCGGTGTTAAATTGTGTCAAAAGCTTTTTCTGCATCTATTGAGATGATCATATGGTTTTGCTTCTTCAATTTGTTAATATGGTGTATCACATTGATTGATTTGCATATATTGAAGAATCCTTGCATCTCTGGGATAAATCCCACTTGATCATGGTGTATGATCCTTTCAATATGTAGTTGGATTCTGTTTGCTAGTATTTTGTTGAGGATTTTTACATCTATATTCATGAGTTATATTGGTCTGTAATTTTCTTTTTTTGTAGTATCTTTGCATGGTTTTGGTATCAGGGTGATTGTGGCCTCGTGGAATGAGTTTGGGAGTTTTTCTTCATCTGCAATTTTTTGGAAGAGTTTGAGAAGGATGGGTGTCAGCTCTTCTCTAAATGTGTGATAGAATTCACCTATGAAGCCATCTGGTCCTGGACTTTTGTTTGTTTGAAGATTTTTAATCACAGCTTCAATTTCATTACTTGTGATTGGTCTGTTCATATTTTCTATTTCTTCCTTGTTCAGTCTTGGAAGGTTATACCTTTCTAAGAATTTGTCCATTTCTTTGAGGTTGTCCATTTTATTGGCATAGAGTTGCTTGTAGTAGTCTCTTAGGATGCTTTGTATTTCTGCCGTGTCTGTTGTGACTTCTCCTTTTTCATTTCTAATTTTATTGATTTGAGTCCTCTTCCTCTTTTTCTTGATGAGTCTGGCTAATGGTTTATCAATTTTGTTTATCTTCTCAAAGAACCAGCTTTTAATTTTATTGATCTTTGTTACTGTTTTCTTTGTTTCTATTTCATTTATTTCTGCTCTGATCTTTATGATCTTTTTCCTTCTACTAACTTTCCAGTTCCCATTCCAGTTCCTTTAGGTGTAAGGATAGATTGTTTATTTGAGATTTTTCTTGCTTCTTGAGGTAGGCTTGTATAGCTATAAACTTCCCTCTTATAACTGCTTTTGCTGCATCCCATAGGTTTTGGATCGTCGTGTTTTCATTTTCATTTCTCTCCAGGTATTTTTTGATTTCCTCTTTGATTTCTTTGGTGATCTCCTGGTTATTTAGTAATGTATTGTTTAGCCTCCATGTGTTTGTGTTCTTTATGTTTTTTTCCCTGTAATTGATTTCTAATCTCATAGCATTGTGGTCAGAAAAGATGCTTGATATGATTTCAATTTTCTTAAATTTACTGAGGTTTGATTTGTGACCCAAGATGTGATCTATCCTGGAGAATGTTCAGTGCTCACTTGAGAAGAAAGTGTAATCTGATGTTTTTGGATGGAATGTCCTATATCAATTAAATCTATCTGGTCTATTGTGTCATTTAAAGCTTCTGTTTCCTTATTGATTTTCTGTTTGGATGATCTGTCCATTGGTGTAAGTGAGGTGTTAACGTCCCCCACTATTACTGTGTTACTGTCGATTTCCACTTTTATAGCTGTTAGCTGTTGCCTTATGTATTGAGGTGCTCCTATGTTGGATTCATATATATTTATAATTATTATATCTTCTTCTTGGATTGATCCCTTGATCATTATGTAGTGTCCTTCCTTGTCTCTTGTAACATTCTTTATTTTAAAGTCTATTTTATCTGACATGAGTATTGCTACTCCAGCTTTCTTTTGATTTCCATTTGCATGGAATATCTTTTTCCATTCCCTCACTTTCAGCCTGTATATGTCCCTAGGTCTGAAGTGGGTCTCTTGTAGACAGCATATATATGGGTCTTGTTTTTGTATACATTCAGCGAGCCTGTGTCTTTTGGTTGGAGCATTTAATCAATTCACATTTAAGGTAATTATCACTATGTATGTTCCTATGACCATTTTCTTAATTGTTTTGGGTTTGTTTTTGTAGGTCCTTTTCTTCTCTTGTGTTTCCCACTTAGAGAAGTTCCTTTAGCAGTTGTTGTAGAGCTGGTTTGGTGGTGCTGAATTCTCTTAGCTTTTGCTTGTCTGTAAAGCTTTTGATTTCTCCATCAAATCTGAATGAGATCCTTGCTAGGTAGAGTAATCTTGCTTGTAGGTTCTTTCCTTTCATCACTTTAAGTATATCATGCCACTCCCTTCTGGCCTGTAGAGTTTCTGCTGAGAAATCAGCTGTTAACCTTATGGGAGTTCCCTTGTATGTTGTTTGTCATTTTTCCCTTGTTGCTTTCAATAATTTTTCTTTGTCTTTAATTTTTGCCAATTTGATCACTATGTTTCTCGGTGTGTTTCTTCTTGGGTTTATCCTGTATCGGACTCTCTGTGCTTCCTGGACTTGGGTGGCTATTTCCTTTCCCATGTTAGGGAAGTTTTCGACTATAATCTCTTCAAATATTTTCTCAGGTCCTTTCTCTCTCTCTTCTCCTTCTGGGGCCCCTATAATGTGAATGTTATTGCATTTAATGTTGCCCCAGAGGCCTCTTAGGTTGTCTTCATTTCTTTTCATTCTTTCTTTTTATTCTGTTCCACAGCAGTGAATTCCACCACTCTGTTTTCCAGGTCACTTATCCATTCTTCTGCCTCAGTTATTCTGCTATTGATTCCTTCTAGTGTAGTTTACATTTCTGTTATTGTATTGTTCATCTCTGTTTGTTTGTTCTTTAATTCTTCTAGATTTTTGTTAAACATTTCTTGCATCTTCTCGATCTTTGCCTCTATTCTTTTTCTGAGGTCCTGGATCATCTTCACTATCATTATTCTGAATTCTTTTTCTGGACGATTGCCTATCTCCACTTTATTTAGTTATTTTTCCTGGGTTTTATCTTGTTCCTTCATCTGGTACATAGCCCTCTGTCTTTTCATCTTGTCTATCTTTCTGTGAATGTGGTTTGTTTTTCCACAGGCTGAAGGATTATAGTTCTTCTTGCTTCTGCTGTCTGAAATTTACATGTATTTTAAATTCAGGTTCATATTTAAAAGGCTTTTCTCAAGGTTTAAAATAATGAAATTCATTAATAAGGTGTTACAGTTATTCTTCATTCTCCAGCTTCACTGACCATTGAAATTGCTTGGGGAGCTTTAAAAAATATACAACCTAGGTCACACCCCCAGAGATTCTGATGTATAGCCAGGGCATCTGAACATTTACAAGCCCCCCAGGTGAGTCTAATGTTTAGCCCTTGTTGAGAAGCACTGCTCAGGAGGATTGGTGCTCTTAACAATACAAAGTTTATATGTTTATCAGCGTCATTAGGTTCACACTCTTTGAGCAGAGTGGATAGATTTGGTTTTTCTGTCTTCTACTTTGATTTCTATTTTGTTCTATTCTTTGCAAAGGTGAGTCCAACAGAATGATGCTGCATAAATATCCTTTAAGGAGGCCGAATAATGGCACTGATCCAGTCTCACTAGTTTTTCTGAATCACAAACAAAGAAACCCTACTTTGTATCCATGACTGGGTACTTCTTAGGATAATAATAATAAACAACACTTAATAATGAAAATCATAATACATAGTTTGCACTTTTCATTCTAGAAATTCAACTCTATTTTCAAGTATGATCTCATTACCGCCCAAAATAATACTCTTTGGCAAGAAAGTTAAAAATCATCAGTAGGGCTAAAGGAATGTCAGGGTTGTATATCTGGTATATTTCCACTTGGTTTAGAATGTCCAGTAGTTCAGTGTAATATTCAACAACCTAAAATTGGAAGGGAAAAAATTTAATAAATTGTCTAGCTTGGTCATATTAATTTCTAGAGTTTGATTGTCACCCTTATAATTATCATGACAGAGCCTTATTTTAAGAGCAATAAGAAGTTTTGGCTTCACCATTGAATCTTAATATGACTAGATCAGGGTTCCAAATGATATATTTCTGATATTAATGTACATGATTATTTTTCTTAAAAGAGATTGCAGTCTCTTGTAATGCATTACATTTTGAGATATTATAGACTAAAAGTACTTTTTCTGTTTTAAAAGTGGTTCCTACTCTGTATAATGCCTTCAGATCCTATTGCTGTCTCCAGCTTCCTACTGCTCCACTTAAAAGGTCAACACGTCTCCTTGTGTAGAAATGAAAGGACCCCCAACTTTTACTTACTCAAGCTAGTTGGCTTTGCCTCCTATGAACTTGTTCCAGCAGTTATGGAACAAGTATATAACTTGTATAACTTCAAGTTATACACTTGAAGCAACAGTTGCTTCCAGTTGCTTTCTTGGGAGAATGAGTTAAAGCTTCTGCTTGGATTGGAATCCTGGCAACACTCCTTACAACCTGCAGGTTCTATAACCTCTCAGGTGCCTCAGTTTCTTTATCAGTACACAAGTGATAAATACTAGCTACTTCACACAGGTAATTGAGTAAGTACTGTAAGTGCTAATCATCATCATTGTGCCCAGTTGTCTTTGCCATTGCTTTTCAGTTTTACTGTTTGCTTGTTTGTTTGTTTGGGGGGTGGGGTGGTGGAGGTAAGGAATGTGCTATTTGCAACTCCATCTAGCTTACAACACAGCTATGGTAGGAGTAGCCATCCATCCTTTCTAATTTATTGGCCTCGCTGACTCAGGGACTGTGATTTCGGTGTGCCCTGGCTTGCCAAAGCAAAAGCAAGGTCCATGGGAATTTCTGGCACTCATTTCCCAGAGAATGTAGGTGACACTACGTGTACACTCAGTCTACACACCAGTAAACACATGAGTCTGTGCATATAAAATTCAGCCTCTTCCCCCTAAGAAATAGCTAAGTAATAGGATCCCTCTCCCTCTCCCCCTCTCCCCTTCAAACACACACACCCCTTTTTTGGTGGGATACTGAAGAATAAATCTGAGAGTAAGCCTGAGGCTGGGAGGCCAATTGGAAAACTAGTGCAGTCATCTCTGGGAATTCAGGGAGATAGGGGTGCGGCTGCAGAGTTAAGTATAGAAACAAAAAATGATGCATTTATAGCAGCAAGAAGCTGAACAGTACATTTTACCTGTTTTTAATGCACTGGTGCTTCTAAAGTACACAGGACATTGGGAACAGGGCTATAATCTCCACGATCCACAGGGCAGAGAGGGCTTTATGGGAACTGCGACAGCCGAGCCCCGCCCAGCCTTAGCCCCTTGCAGCACCTGGGGGCCCTGCCTTCCCACCGCAGGCCCGCGGGTCCCGCACGGTTACCTTCGTCCAGGAGCGCTTGCGTTCCCTGACCAGGGCCCTGCGAAGCGCCACGGAGGCCGCGTGCTGCAGCTGGGACTGCCTCGCCCAACGCTCCGAGACCAACGACCTGCTAGACAGGGACATCTGACCCCCTGGGGCTGGGCCTGAGGGTCAGCGACAGGCGAGAAGACTGAAGATGGGCATGGAAGGGAGTTGTCGTTACATCCCCCTCCTGGGCACCTTCATCAGAATCACAAAGGGACCCGGGGACCTGGCTCACCTAGGGAGGGGCAGACCCTGAGAAGGGACAGCGCCCCTCTAGGAGGCCACCTAGACCCCAAAGGCAGGGCCTGCGGGGGGCCACCCTGAATTCTTTAAACAAAAACTCTTTCCTCTAAGCACATCTGGACCAACATTTCCATTAATTAGCCTACTGCTGCCCCCTGTTCTATTAATAATGAGACAAATCATTGTTGTTACCTTGCTAATTTTTCCTTTGCTACTCCCTCATATTCCAGAGCTAGTGTCTGGGAACTCCTCCTCCCAGCCTCCCTGCGGGGCCTCCAGGTGCAGCGCGTCAGTGAAAGGCTTCTTCCTACATTGCTTCCCCCTCACCCGCCCCGCCCCCCTTACCGCCCCGCGCTGGTTGAGGACCACAGCCTCGCCCAGACCTTTGGGAACTTCTTTGAATGTCTCCTTTGTTTCCAGCCTGAACCCCGACTGATACGCATATTTGCCTGAAATTCTTCACTGTCGTTATACAGTCTAAAATTCACCTACAAGCACTAAGCTTTCTATTTAAAATACAGACGGTCTTTTTTACCCAAATCGGATACGTTCAATCACGTTTTTTTTCTAAAAGGCTAAGAGAGCGGTTTCAGAGGGAAGCTGGTGTAGCGCAATCAGTGAACTTTGGTGGATAAGGTACTGGGGGCAGATAGCCCTGTTCAGCACGCCAAGCAGGGGATTATATTTGCTATGGATAGCATGGACCTCATAGGCACCAGAGGCCATGGAAAGGAATCCCAGGCTAAAAGAATCACTTTCCTACTTTACCAGGTCCCGGTGGTGTTTGGGTATTTGGCATAAAAAGTCAGGAAAAGGAATCACAGGTTATGATACAAACACTAACATGATAATTACAATCAAAGATTTTGAGCCAAAATAATCATTAAAAAGTAACGTAAGACTTTACCAAAATCTGCAAACAGGGAGGGAAAACTTCATAATCTACAGTAAAATTTAGTAATGTCTGTTCCCACCTGCCCTTTCTGTATCTCATACACACACTATAGATGCCCCTTCAGGTCTTCTCTCTAGAGCCTCACACTCCCCCCAAACTTTTCACCCCCACTCAGAGAGACCAGGGATTCTTTTGTTTTCTTAATCTTTGAAAATATTTGATCTGTTGGAACTAAAGAAGAAATGTTGGCTCTCATTATAATTCCTTGACAAACTTTTATCTAAACTGTCAGTAAATATGTCACTTTAGACAAAAAGAGAAAGGAAGACTGACTTTTTTTAATAAAACATGGGAGTTGATTGTCCTGTCTCCCTAATTTTCTATTTCTTCATGACTACTTGCTTTGCATGTTTTCTGAGATGCAAGACACATATTCCAACCTCCTTATTAGCATAAGAGCAGCTTTCTTTTCCATCTGAAGAATCACACAGTGTTTGATTTTTACACTCCAGAAAGCTAGAGATGACATGACCATCTTCAGTTCCTAAAAATAAGGAGATATATAAACACATAAGCGAAAACAGGAGACTACATTTATTTGCAGATATTTCACAAAGCTCTAGCAGCGACTGCAAATATAAAGACTTGTGGAATTATCAGTGACAGTGGCCCATGGGAACAAAATAGTTTTTAATCAAATTTTTAAAAGTACATTCTAGAAAGAACTGGCAGAGACTACAGGTCTCCTGACTTGGTGTAGAAGTCTGATCACCCTCCTTTTGGACCGAATAAGCCCAGCATTATGGGACAATCCTAGGAGAAAGGTCAATACTAGATATTCTAGAAGATCACACCTTGCTGGATGTCCTGCCATTCCAGGCAGGTGAGGACAACAGGGTCAGAAAGCATCAGTGCAGTGTCTCAGGAGTTACCACTCCATTCCTAATTGAAATCCACATCAAGGAGTTCCTCTCTCCTCCACTTTCAGCTGCCTCACCCAGGGATCATTTTGGAGCACAGTATCATCACTGCTCCAAATTACTTTTTACTAAGCTAATTTTCCTCTGCTGGAATCTTCTTCCTAATTATTTAGCTTGAAAAAACTTACTGTATGCAATTTGTAAAATTCCTTATATGTACAGGACCAGGAAAAATAGAAAAATATATAGAGAAAGAGCAAGGTGAAGGGGAGAAGAGTAGGAAGGAGGGGGATAAAGAAAAAGAGAATGATGGTTTGCTGTGTTGCCTTTGTCTTCCACTAGTACACAGTGCTTGTCATCACCATGCCCAGAATACAACATGCATGAAAGAAAGAGAGAGGAGAGAGGGAGAATTACCCTTGAAGTAGTCATCTATTCACATAACCTCAACTATCATACTCTTAGGAAGGTCCCACAATGTTTATCTTCAGCCACAAGCTTTCTCCTAGTTCCATATCTCCACTTGTCTGTCTACTAGATTATTTCCACTTGGATGTCTTACTGTCACTTCAAAGTAACCATTTCTAAAATCATTTTAACTGGCTTCATCCCCAAACCAGCTCCCTTCCCCTGCATTTGCATTTCTATTAATGGCACCAAAACTTCCTCAAACACTCAGCCTAATCCCCAGTGCCAATGCTAACTCTCCCTCCCTCTTCTCACCTTTGTATCATCAATGTTTTTTTGTTTTTTTGGCTTAAAGATTTTTTTTTTTTTGACGTGGACCATTTTTAAATGGTCCATTGAATTTGTTACAGTATTGCTTCTGTTTTATGTTTTGGTTTTTTGGCCACGAGGCATGTGGGATCGAACCCACACCCCCTGCATTGAAAGGTGAAGTCTTGGGACTTCCCTGGTGGTGCAGTGGTTAAGAGTCCGCCTGCCAATGCAGGGTACACGGGTTCGATCCCTGGTGTGAGAGGATCCCACATGCCGCGGAGCAATGAAGCCCGTGTGCCACAACTGCTGAGCCTGCGCTCTAGAGCCCATGAGCCACAACCACAACTCCTGAAGCCCGCATGCCTGGAGCCTGTGCTCTGCAACGGGAGAGGCCACGGCAATGAGAAGCCCGTGCACAGCAACGAGGAGTGGCCCCCGCTCGCCACAACTAGAGAGAACCCGCATGGAGTAGCGGGGACCAAATGCAGCCAAAAATAAATAAATAATTAAAAAAAAAAAAAAAAAAGAAAGGTGAAGTCTTAGGCACTGGACCGCCAGGGAAGTCCCCTGTACCATCAATGTTTTGATCCTCCTGATATTATCTCTCTCCTCCATCCCTTGCTTCCCATTCTCAACCCTATCAAGCCTTATCACTTCATGGGCACCTGAAGTTCTAAAGATAAACAATAACGTCACAGTTCTTTTTTGAGCTTATCCTGATTGAGGATATTCTGAACTGAAAGGAAAAATTACTAAAGGGGATAAATTAATGGAGAAGTAAAAATTGTAATAATGATAATAATAACAGTTAATATTTCTTGAACACTATTTGTCAAGTACTTCTTAAAGGTCCTTTACATAGATTAACACATTTAAGAGTCACAATAAAAGTCTGTGAAATGGACACTATTTGTACCTTCCTTATAATAGGCAGAGAAACAAAGCAGTGACAGTGAAATTTGCATGGTGTACTGGAAGTCAGAGGACCTGGATTCAAGGTCTCAAAATCATTCTTTTTAAAATTTCCCCTTGGAAACAATCTTAAGATTCTACCTCATAGCTGAGATAAGAAATTTGGTATGAAAAAGAAAGGGAATCTTAGAATTCTCCAAATTCTATTCAATTCTCAAGGGGTTATCTGTAAAGAAACAACGATTCAGTCATTCAAAACATTCATTGAGCATCTACCAAGTACCACTGGAGATGGACGGTTGTTGCGTCATTTCATATAGACTTCTCGTTTATGTCAGCTCTTCCCTTATTACTGCTAAAGTCTTACCTGCGGCAGATAACAGACCAGAGGAAAGAAGAGCTAAGAAAAGGTAATGAATCTTCATAGTAAGACAGCTCATAGACAGCTAAGTGTCTCAAAAACCTAAACCAATAGAAATGGAGATGATTCTAGAATCAGTCTTCCCGTACTTAAAGACTTTCAAGCTTGAGCAGGATCTTACATGTCTTGGTCTCTCTCAGATTTGCGGGGAAGCCAACTCCCCACCACCTCTGTGTACTTCCTATTTGTTTAGATCATATTATGACATGGGTAAGCCCTTATTACATCTTTAGAACACTTCTTGCTCATCTGCATCCCTCCACACTGCCTCGGTGACCCACCATCAGGGTTTAACTGTGGGGCCTCTCATCACTTAGCAGATCTCTATTCTGATGGACCCCTTCAAGGTGGCACCACCTTTCTGGACACCTATTCCACTCCCTCCACACAGGAGCAGTGCTTTCCCTTAGTCTACACGTCTCCTTTCCTAGTCTGGATGTCATGTTCACAAAGGTCAATGTTGCCTTGAATAGTCCCAAGGCTGAATCTTCATAGACCTTAACTTCCTCTCCTCCTATATCCAACAAACATTGTTGAAGATTGTCATGGGGTTATGCTAATGTTTCATTTTAACTTGCTTTCCACCAGGCCCTGGTAGTGGCTTTCCTCTTAAGTATGACACCCATGAGAAAAGGGATTGTATCTTCTGTGACCCCGTGCCTACACGGTATCCTACCACAGTAATGCTCATAGAAAATTTGTTGAACTGTTGACTTGACCTCCCCACTTTTTTTGTTACTCTTTTATCGAGTCCTCTCACCTCAATGAGACGTTCATATCAGAACTAAGACCAGTCCCTCCCTTTTTCACACAGATTACTTAAAATCTTTCCCTTCTTTCTTTCCTGAAAATATTGAGCCGTCACTTGTGTATTTCTTCATCTCACCTTCTATCCATTAGAATGTCTCTTTTTACCTACACCCTTTCTTTTGTTTCAGATAAGATATCACTGCCTCCTTCAAAATCTGTCATCTTCCAAGGTTCTCTGTCCCATCTTTTTCTACCATTTCCCTCAATCTTAAACTTCAAAATCCTTTACCCATTAGGTAGACTACAGATGCTTACAGATTGATATCATCTTGGGTCACAATTGCTTTAAACATTCCTGAAAATAAATGAGGAATTTAAAGTTGGGCATAGTTAATGCAACCCTTAGCACAACATTAGAGTCTGTCTGACACAGGAATTAATGATGAATCCTTCAAATAAGTTATGATTATATATATTTGTCTCATATATCCTTCAAAAAAAGAATTTAAGGCAGCTTATTGAATATACACATGAGGTGAAAAATGAGCAGATTATAAAATTGGGTTGTATATCACAGAAATTCCTCTGAGAATTTAATACATTGTATGCTTTCCACCTTGAAGGAAAAAAAAGAAATGCATCCATGCACATACCCATAAAAGTCCATATACAATGTAAGAAGTTTTCACAGGCTCCCCCTACCTCGACCCAATGCCTTAAGAGTACATGATCCCTCATTTTGTTGTGAAGCTGAAACTAACATACCATTGTAAAGCAATTATACTCCAATAAAGATGTTAAAAAATAAATAAATAAATAAATAAAAAAAGAGTACATGATCCCAGGTTGATTTCTGCTGTAGAAGAAATCAGATAAAGGAAGAAATAAGAAATCTAAGAGATCAAAAATTTGGGTGATGCTGGGGAGTCAGAACCCAGGCCAATAAGCTGGACAGCTAGGGATCATGAAACAGAACACTCAAAAAGACTGAAGGTCAAGGCATGACCATCATTTTGCCCCCAGGATACACATTCACACAACCCACTGTCACAGTGGAAAAATAACCCTAAAGGCCAAGGAGTCACAAAGCTCTTCCACCTCCTCACCCCTGCCTTCTCCAAATAAACTGTACAATAGCCACAGGGCAACAATCACAAACTCTCCTTAATCGTTAGAGATCCTTACTATCCTATTCAAAATCCCCTGGTACTTCCTAAGGCATCAGCCAATTCCAGGGCAGGACCATTCTGAGGCCTTGAAGGCAGGATAAATAGACTGGGGTGAAAAGTGTTTTGGAAGTTCAATAACAAAGACTAATGGTGGTTGGTGGGGAAGGTGGTAGTGCAGGGGTTAGAGCACAGATTCTAGAACCATACTACTTGGATTTGAACCTTGAGTTCTCCATGTGACCTTGGGCAAGTCACTAACCTCTGCATGCTTCAGTTTCTTCGTCCCTAAAATGGGATTAATTAAGAGGGCATCCTGTGTTATTTGAATCTGTTTGGTTCCTGTATTAAGATAGAAAGGCAAACTCTAGCATCTATCTCATGGGGCTGTGATGTGCAGTAAACAGGTTAATACACACTTGATGTTATTTACACCTGGAACATATTAAGTGCTATGGAAGTGTTTGCTGTTATTCTTGGGCACTGTATTTTGCCCACTAGATGAGATATCAGCCCTCCAACATGTATCGGTCCTCCAGTGTCTGTCTGGTGCCAGGGTATGGGAAGAGCTCACACTGTGCACATTCCCAGCTGGCTGTCTTACTACTATTAACTAGGTTATGCTCATTGGGTCTGTCTCTGGAAGACCACTAAAGAAGACAGAGAACACATTTATCCTTTAAGCAGAAGACAAATGACAGTTTCCAGATCTTTAATAGAGAAGCAAAGCAGTAAAAAGCCTCCAGTCTAGAAAGAAGAGGTTAAAAAAACCCAAAAAACTCCTGCTATACCCAAACAAATGAATGGCTCAGGAAATCCCTTTGTGGGCAGGACCTATATCTATTCAATTCACCAGTGTATACCCAGAAGATAGCACAGGGGCTGCCTGACACAGAGGAAACACTCAACACATCAATGACTTAAGTCTCAGCAGTTTACTTCAATACTATGATTTAAGTCACAAAGAAGTGAGTAGGAACTTCAGGCTATCTTCCTGAGTTCTCCCAAGTCTAGCTCTGCTGCCAAGAGAAGGCAGTAAAGTGAAACCCACCTCTCTGCTCTCCTCACCCACTGGCATCTCCTCTGAGGAACACTTATGAATGGCAGAGATTCTCTTCAAATACTCTGACCCCTTCCCCTGGAGCCTAACTTTTTCTTTTAAGTTTTGTTTTCAAATTTAAAATATATTTTGATAATACATTTCAAAACGCTATAGCTCATTCTTTTTTTTTTATGGGTTAAACTTTGTATTTATTTTAAATAACTTGGAGTGGGGAAGAAGGGAAAAAGACAGGTGTCAAAATCTGTTCAGTGCGCTATAGCTCATTCTTATTCTCCGTGTGTCAACCATTTTTTCTTAGTCTTCCAACATTAGCAACATATAGTTAGTACTTTTTTTTTGGTTCTATAATAACATGCCTAAAGTTAAAAAAAAGATAATCCATTCTTAATAATTTGTATATATTTCTTGAGTCCTAAATGCCTAGGGACAGAAGTTGTTTAGAAATCTTAAAAAATATATATATAAATATGCACGTGTGTACATATATATAAATATATATTATATATATATATATTTTTTGATGTGTAGACATTGCAGAATTTTTTAATGAAAGGTTTGATGCCATGATACAGACAAACCATCCAGCTTAGGTCAACCCTATAGAACAAGGCTTCTGTGAAACAATACAAGCCACCAATTTCAGGTGTTTTATTTTAGTTTCAAATCCTTAAATCAGATGACCCACATACATACATTTTTAAATTGAGGTTTCTGACCTAAGTAAAAATCCATCAAAAAGCAATTTTTATACTAAAGAGGAAATAGAAATATTCTGTATTAAATTTAGAACAGGGAACATCAAGCTATTCTATATTTTACCTCTGTACTATATTCAGGTTAGAGTGTAACAGATGAGAGGTGGGGGGGGGGAAGGAAAATCTAAGAAAGTAGGTAGATGAAAATTCGGTATTCATCACATCCTGAAAGGACAAAAGTTGAGTGGATTCACCAGTATTACTTGAAGTCATCCCTACCTAACCTCAGAAAATCCAACCATTTTGAAATTATTTTTGTTTTTCTAATTTTAAACTGGAAATAAACAGGCTTTACAAAATTTGTAACCATTGAGTGAAAAATAAACTTTAATACCATTGATTACATTATCTAAGTGGTTTCCATTTGGATTCCACAAAAAAATTTCTGAATCTTTTGACAAAGAAACAGCAAAAGAAATTCATCAATTTCCAAGCATGATGCCAATTGAAGTTCTGCCTGCACTCTTATAGCAATGTCTGAACTCTAATATCTTTTTCTACAGTCATTCTTCTGCTCCTTTTAGTATTATTCCAGATAAAGCATTTTTCCCCTCAAACTCATCAACATGGTACTGTAAATAAATTGTGACTCATTCATCAAAGGAAGCTATGGAGTAGCCAAAATTTATAAACTGGAGCTACATTTATTTTGATAGATAAATCTTAAACATAATGTGTTTAGCAAAAGCAATTTGCAAAAGGATACATACAGTATGATCCAATTATATAAAGCTTAAAAACTTTATATAAACTCTATGTTGCTTGTGGGCACGTATAAATGTAATAAATAGAAAAGCGTGATAGATAGCTTAGGATTGTAGTTTTCTCTTGTGAAGGATATATAAGGGACTTGCTGACTGAAATATTTTATTCCTTAAAAAAACTATCTGAAACAAATTCGGCAAGATATTAAGATTTATCTAAGTTGTATGAGGAATATAGACATATCCTTCTCTAAACTCTTCTATTTGCTTGATATAATTTATAATTTTAAGGAAAAAATCAAGTAAATAAGTTAATTTCTCAGGTCAGATAGTTAGAAAAACAATAATAAAATATCTTCAGAGAAAGAAGAAAAAGGAATTCATAAAGTTAAATTAAAAAGAATGCAATAGAAAACATGAAGGAGTAAAATTGATCAATAAAATCAAATATAGCACTTTGAAAAGTCCCATAAAATAGATAACAGCTTTGAATCTTTTGTTTAGAATAAATAAACACCATTCATAATGAGAAAAGAGATATGTCTACAAATACAGAGGAGATTGTTTATACTATAAAAGGATACTGATTTTCTAATACCAATTAATTTTAAAATATAGATGAAATTATTTTCTCCTAAAAATATAGATTATCAAACTAAATCAGACAGAAGAAAAAAGTGTGACTATAGCAATAACTGTAAAAATAATTGCAAGAGTTGTCAAAGCTCTATCCTAAAAATAGGCTCCACTCCCAAGTGGTTTTATAAGTTTTACTAAATCTATAAAAGGCAGGTAATTACTATGTTATATAAACTGTTTCAGAGCATAGAAAGCATGAAAATCTTCCCATATCATTCTATAAGAACAGCTTACCTTTATATCAAAAATAAATAAGGATGGCTCAAAAATAGAAAGCTATAAATAATCTCATTTATCTCATTTTCAAACACTGATGTAACAATCCTAAATAAAATATTATCTAACAGAATCCAAAAGTTTTTTTTTTAAGTAATATGTCAGAACTATCAGGGACATTAGTCATTCTTCTGGGCTACCTGGTATCTGACAACCTGTCCTTTGTTTAGGGAATTCCCAATCTCCTATCAAAGAGGCTTCCCATGCCACATATTTTCTTTCCCAGCTTCCCTCAAAGCTAAAGCAAGAAGTACATGACCTAAGCTTTGCTCATCAGATAGCACCACTCCAGACTTTGAGTTGAAAGCAGCTGACATGAAGAAGCAGAGACTGCTCAGAATCCATCTGTTGGGCAGTAGAGGCTACATCCAAGCACAAGGATGGTGGGGACAAAGGAAGTATCTGCTGACCAGCTTAAGTGATAAAAATTGTGGTATCTGTGCTCTGCAGTTTCTGCAGTGTATCTTTGCTGGACCACTTCTATGAAATGTGAGGCTTTGTTCTGGACCACGTAGCCTGATTCTTTTGACTTCTCAGAGATTCCAGGAGTTCTCTGATTACTTTCTATAAATTGCTTTTCTGCTTAACTTAGCATGACTTGGTTTTGTTGCTTGCAAATAAAAACATGGACTAATTTTTTGACAAAGTAGAGTTTATATCAGTAATGCAAGGATAATTTAACATTAATATATCTATATGATTCACTACACAAACAGATTGAAAAAAGAAAGCCATCAATTTTATAGCCCAAGACTGATGACGTTCAACATCTCTTACTGACTAAAAATAATACAAAATAAAATCTTATCAAGCTAGGAATAGTTGGAAATTTTCTTAATTCATAAAGGATATCTACCAGAAACAGAGAACAAATGTCATACCAAATTTTCTTAATTCATAAAGGATATCTACCAGAAACAGAGAACAAATATCATACCAAAGTGGAACACATTGGAAGTAATTCCACTTGAAGTCATGAACAGGACAAAGATGTCCACTCTTACCAGGACTATTCAGCCATGTACCTGAGATCCTGCCCAATGCAATTATATAATTAGATAAATGAGATAAATAATAGAAAAGGATCAAATTTTCATTATTTACAAAGAAATACAGTTGCTTACCTAGAAAATCAAGAGAAACCAACTGAAAAATTGTTAGTTTTTAAGGAGGTTTAGTAACATAGGTAGATATAAGATAGGTGTATAAAAACATCTATAACATTGTGATATACTAATAATAATCCATTATTTTAATATAGTAAAAAAAAAACCTACCATTTATAATAGCCAAAGAAATATAAAATATATAGGAAGACACCTATCAAAAATGCTCAAAAAGTACATGAAGTACACAAAACTCAACTGAAGGACATAAAATTATATTCTAATAAATTCAGAGGCCCACATTGTTCTTGAATGGTTTTCTCCAAGGGAATTATTATTAATTTAATTAATATAATTTTATTCAAAATCCCAACAGGATTTTTGTTGAGTATATAACTTAACAAGCTGATTCTAAAGTTCACCTGCAAGAAAAAATACTCAACTGTATCAAAAAATGTTCGAAAATAAAAAGAATAAGAGAGGAGCTGCCCTAACATGTATTCAAATATGCTATGGAGCCCCAATAATAAAAACAGAGTGGAATTGGCATTGAGATATACAAACACAGATCAATGAACCAGACTAGAAAGTCCAGAAATTGCTCTTCAGACGCTCCATGGTATTCCATGGTATTCCATTTCCATAATGGAATACTTGATGAGGTTGATGTTTAATATCTGTGTGGAAATGATGAACTTTCCTAAATATAATAACTGCCTATACCTTAAAGTAGCAGAGAATTCAATCTCTTCTCCCTACCAAACATAAAATTAAATATCTAAGCACAAAAGAATTTGAAAACGAAGAAAAGCTTCAAAATCTTGGTAAGGGAAAGGTCCTGCTAAGCAAGACACAAAACCCAGAAACGATAAAGAAAAAGTCTAATAAATTGGACAACACCAAAACATAAACTTTTATATGGTACAAGGTACAAAGTTGTTTTTTTTTGTGGTACGCGGGCCTCTAACTCTTGTGGCCTCTCCTGTTGCGGAGCACAGGCTCCGGACGCGCAGGCTCAGCGGCCATGGCTCACGGGCCCAGCCGCTCCGCAGCATGTGGGATCTTCCCGGACTGGGGCACGAACCCGTGTCCCCTGCATCGGCAGGCTGACTCTCAACCACTGCGCCACCAGGGAAGCCCAAGGTACAAAGTTTTTAAAAGGGGAGAGTGAGGACAGAGTATCATTATCTCACACTTGGCAGACACTTAGTGAAAAGATTGTTGATATGATGATTTTGTGTGTATTTATATTTTTACGTTAGGAGTTTAAATAAGCTCAATGTAGCTGTCTGCCAAACTAGAAACAGTATCCGTAAGTATAAGAGCTATGTCCTCTACTTCTCTTGTATGGTCCAGGGTTTACTAAGATATAAGAGTTTAAATGCCTGATGAATAAACACACCTTTATAACCACAGCCCTGCAGTTTCAAATGGATGCACAACATCATTAAATAACATCGTTATTAAACTTGTTTATGTTTAGAAGCAAAAGGCTGATGACACCACCTTCCTTGAGGAGAGATGAGGCTTCTTCATCTTTTTCAGTGGCAGAATCCTTCTAACACATAGAATTTAGTAAGTTTTTTTATAGTCTAGAGAGTTTCTTCCATAATACACACCTCTCCCCATGTTGCTATACGCTTGGCGTTGCTCATCTTCCATTTCCTCAAGTGAAAAGGAGGAAAATGAGTTTCTTTATAAATATTTTGATAGTAATTTTAAAATACAGAAGACTGATGGAAAGAGCACCAAAATTGAATTAAATCATAAGATTTACCAAGACGAAAAACTTCCATTCAGATTTAAATGATTTTAGGGGTTCTGGAATCTGCTGTACGTAGGAAATCAGTTCAGTTATCAGACTAGAAAATAAATGTGAAAAAATTCTTATCAAAATCTTATTATATTTCCTTAAATGTACTTTTAAAAGTTATACCTGGGGCAAACTGCCATTTTGTATCTCCAATGTCTTTCAAAATCAATCTATCACAAAGGACAGACTGAAAAAATTTAGGAAAGAGGCATTGATAAAGGAAATGTTAAATAAGCCAAGTTAACCATTATATGGTATTTTAAAGTAAATATATAATGGAAAGAAAGAGGAGAACTAGATGGAAGGGAAAGTGAAAAAAAGAAAGAATTGCTGTTTCTGTATGGGGGAAAAAATTAGGTATAGGAATTCAAGTGGAGAAGGATGACCCAGGCAGGTCCGGGAGAACATTTTGCTAGCAAGACACCTTCCACAGAACGCGAATTCTATGAATGTTAAAGAGGAAGAAGCCAGGGAGAAGGAGATGGAAGATGAGAGAACTGTCACTGAGAGGAAAATATCCTACACTGAAGTATTTGTATCCACTGTCGTTAGCTGTAGTTAAACTACCAAGGTCAGAAAAACCAAAGCTTAGAATAAAAATGATTGAGATCTGTTAAAAGCTAGAGGGCAGCTTACCTAAGTATACCTAGATGTTTATCTTTCTTTAAACCTTGATATTTCATGGAAGTTGTCAAGAGAAAGCAGAGTGCCATTGAACTAAGGACAAGGCAGATATGGGTTACAGGCTTGATTCTGTCTCTTATTAGTTCTGTCTCCTTGGATAAGCCATGAAAACTCTCTCATTTCCAAATGCTGCCATTGATAGTTTGTTTCTCATTGGATGGTTCAGAGTATATAAATCTAAAATCTAAAATTATATGATTCCAAGTTTATGGATTTGTTATTTTAATGGAGATAGATATATAATTCTGTGAGTACACATATACAGGAATGATATTTTAAATATTTCAACTAATGCAACATCAATTAACCATGACAGAAGCTGGTTGCACACAACCACTATGGTCATACCAATATATGCCTCCTGGATATCAGCTTTGCAAGGAAAATAAGATACAAATAGATAGGTAATAGATAGATGGATAAATAGATTGAGTGATTTTAGTGTAAAGATGGCTACTCGTATTTTCAGTGAACCCAATCTATATTCACACCATAAAAATGCAATCCGTGTGCTACTGTTCACCTGATGTAACGTTTCTGCACTGTAGACTGGTGAGTAGGAGAAAATACAAAACTTCCAGGAAGGAAGAAAGGAATAAAAGGAGGAAGAAGAGAGGAAGGAAGGGAGAAGTAACTGCATTTTAGGATTGTGATTCCTACATGTAGCAGAGGTTCTGGTTAGACTATAGCCAGAACTTGGAATTGCTTGGCAAGTAAATACTTATTTTCATCCTCTGATTTACATAGGAGTGAAGGAGCCTCTTGGGGGAAAAAATTTCAAACCACAAGTCAAATTCAGCTGTACAGAGTTCAAAGACTCATCATTATCATTGTCAAGTCACTCATCTGATGAACCAGAGCCAGAAGCAGGGAAGTTAAGAGAATCCAGGTGAGTCCCTGAGAGAGAATTCACCCCTAGAGAAGGAAGAGTCTGGCATGGGGCACAGAAGAAAGGAGAGGTTCTGATGCAGTCAGCAGTTGGGTGCAGCTGCAAGGCATTTGTCTTGGAGGTAAGAACATGGCCCCTGGACCCTCCTGATAGCAGCTTCTGAACTGCCTGTGGCATCACCTCCTGTGTGACCTTGGCAACTCCTCAGCATCTCTAGACTTCAGTGTCTTTATCTGTGAAACGGGGAGGATGATGGTAGTAGTTCCTGTACCATCCTTCATAGGGTCACTGTGAGGATAGATGGAGGTATTGCACGTAAAGCCCTTAGAGAGAACTTAACATGTATTAACTGTTGTTATCCTGGAAGCTCAGGTGTGTTTGGAAGAGAAAACAGTTTTCTGAGTGCAACCTGAAAAACTAACAATGATAACAGCAATAACAGCAACAGCTATGACAACAGCCTCACTAGATTTTGTATCATTTAGGGAATCTGCTCGGGGTGCCCCACCTCCACTCCATCAAGTCCTGTCTGTCCTCATAGGAAAGCATTTTTCTTTTCCCGTCCAAGAGAGTAGCTTGGGCTTGGGGTTGGAGAATTTGGAGCTTCCCTCACTGTGGATGAGAATATGAAGCCTTTGATTTGAAAGCTGAGACGCCCCCAGAGCTGGATTGTCTGAGGGAAAAGAGCTCCTAGCATTGAAGCAGGTAGAAACAACCTACTCAAGAGAGACGGAGAGCACTAAGGGAGCCGAAAGGGACACTTGTTCCCCATTCCCATCAACACGTCAACATTTCCAATTAAAAAGAACAAACTGTTAGGAGAGAAGAACATCTTTATAGTGATTTAAAGCTGCTACCTATCACCTTTTAGAACAGGCTGAAGAACTGGCTTGGGGTTGATGCCAGGGTTGAAGAAATAAGAACCACCTGCAGAACAATTGAGGCTGCCTGGCACTGTCCAGAGTCCAAGTCCAAGTCCAAGTCCAGGGTGGATTAAGTCTAGAAGTTAGAAGATGGAACTAGGGTCAAGGTCATGTAGAATCAGGTGCCAGATCATCATCCAGAAACCACACAGGAGGTAGCTGACCAACCCTAGGTGCACCTGGCCTGCTGGCTCCCCAAAGGGGAGCCAATAAAAGACCAGCCCTCTAAGAAGGGTCCATCTCATGACATAGGGCTTAGTTTGCCCTGGAGGGTTGGGAAGAGGAAAGGAGCTTGCAGGAGGTCACTTTTAAAAGATTAGAGAAATAAATTGCTTAAATTATTAGTTCAGAGGTTGATTATTTTAAGGTTTTTTCCAATGTCATGCATTGATATAAAAAATAATGCTAATTATAGCCAAAGCTACTGCTTTAAATTATTAAAAATGTCATAAGCAAGTTCTCAAAATTAATTAGTCAACTAGAAACATGTGCATGCTTTTATCAAGTTATGTATGCAGTTTGGGGTGAGGATGTGGGACCATAAGATATATAATCATGAAAACATTTTTGTATGAAAGGATTCACTTTTGTTTTTGAAATGTAAAAATAGCATCTTTATTATTTCTAGTCTACTCTGCATCCTTATGTGATAATGAGTTTTCATATAAAAACAGTTACCATGGTGGCCCCTCCCTTCTCTGTAGATGAAACATGAGTATTAATGTTTCAGATCCATTGTTTTCAACTCTGTTCCTTCTATGTGTCTTCCCCATTAATATTACAACATTAAGGTGATCCACAACACACTTAAACTCTTTGCTCTGACTATCAAAATGACTGAGCCACCCTGTCCTATAAATAATAAGGTTCCAACATTTACAGATTACTCCTGTTAACTAAAAAGTGGTTAAAGTGAAAATTACCCAGTCCTGGCAGACGTTGATGTGACCTAAGGTCTGCGTTTTTTCTTGGGATTTATAACCTTGATAGTTAATTTTGTGGGCCCCTTTTAAAGCCTGTAATTTAGCGCAAATTGACATTTAAGCAGCTTTTCAAAGCTCTTGTATAAAAATGTTAAAACAGCCTGGGTTTTTTTTCCTATTAACATCGCCTATTATTTATTATTGTAGTCAGAGAATTGAATCATCAATTTTCCCCTTTCAACATTTTCTTAAGAAGAAGAGTGGGGAAGTAGGAAGGAACTTGCTATGCATCATTCCCCCTCTCTGTCGTCATGTACAAAACATCATCAAGGCTGCAACATCAGTCTTTTCATTATAAGGTGAGGTCCTTACTTCCCCATCAGCATCATTATGATGATCTCTCTTCTTGAAATCTTGAAATTGCTTGGGTGAAAAATATATCCACAAATTTGGGATAAGGCCAGGCTATTACTTGTTTAATATATCAAGCTGAGAAAGATGAGTTAGTTCTTGAAGGAAACAGCTTTAAACTTGTATTGAAGCTGCTTCCATTTAAAAAAACATGCTAGTTAAAAACAAGGGTATCAGAAAGGTTTTGGATGGTATCTGTCTCTGATACAGGAACAGTTCAGTGGGCAGATGAACAATATCTGGGAGTTGCCGAGCTACAGAAACAATGAAATGCTGAACGACACTCACTACCTGTTTGTGATATTTAAAGAGCACAATTGAAATCATCTATTGAAAAACAGGTGGGAGGGTAAAACAAAGGCATTTTGAGATATTTAAAATTTAAAATCTTTTCTAAGTAATTCTTGCATCAAAGGAGAAATCACGTCTAAAATTACTGATAAAATGAACATCAGTGAGTGTACAGCACTTGTCCTGTATGGCATGCAGCCAAAGCAATATTCAGCAGAAATGTACATTCTTAAGTACATTTACTAGAAAACAAGAAAGACAGAAAATAAATGCATTATACTTTTAACTCTCAAGGATAGAAAAAGAACCAAACCAAACAAAAAAATTAGGAAGGAATTTAAAAAGATAAAAACAGAAATAAATTAAATAGAAAATAACCCCCAAAGGCAGATTAGATTAATTAAAATAAAGTTAGTTCTTGAAAAGCCCAGTAAAATTCATAAGCCTCTGGTAATTCTGATGACAGAGAGGAAGAGAGAAATAAGAACAGAAATAAGAATTAAAACATAGCCAAAGATAAAGATAATAATTGCAAAATCAAAAGAGAATTTTATCTAATACACCAATAAATTTTAGAGGAAAGAATTGTTCAGGACATATAGACTACTAGAATAATATCAGAAAAGATGTAAAGGCATTGGTCCCAGACTGTTTTATGGGTGAGTTCTACAAAACCTTGAAATAATGGATTGTTTTTTCATGTTTTATTTAAATTGTTTCAGTGCATAGAATAAATACAAAATTCCTTTTTTTGTTCTGTAAAGCTAGTTTAACACCAAATTGAGTAAAAATTGCCCAAAATAGCCTTTTCACATAAAATTATAAAAGTAAAGATCTTTTAAAAAATTATAAATCAAAACTAGTAGCATATTACAAGAAGAATATATCATGACCAGGTAGGACTTTTTGTAAGAATAAAAGTGTGGTTAAATGGTTAAACAATGGGATATGTATTAATTCCTTGTATACATAGAAACAGAGAAATTCTATATGATCTTACAATAGATGTTGAAAAAAGGAGTTAAAAAACCCCAATCCTACTCCTGAAATAAATTTAGTAATCTAGGAATAGGATGAGAATTGGATGCTCTGTAAGAAATTAATGTGAATTTTGTTCCCACTCCTTTAGACTGGTTAGCTAGGAATAAAAGAAATTGTTACCCCTTCCCAACAGGACAACCAAGCTATGGTCTATGTTCTCCCTAACCCTAGCATGGATGGAGCTTTTGTGTTTCCAGGCTAGTGAATGAGAAGTTAGCACTCAAGTACTGGCTGCCCTAGATAGAATCAATCAGTCTCTGGGATTAGAAGATCTGGTTTCCCACCAGCCACCCCCGCCCCCGCAGGGGTATTTAAACTAAACTATCCAAGAGAAGGGCTTTGACTTGGTGGAATTTGAAAGGAATAACAGCTCAACTGAGAACTCAAGTGAGGAAAACACTGCAGTTTTCAGAGAGGTAGTGACTTGAAGGGTGTGGAATGACCTGAGCCAACTGGTATGTCGCTCTGGTTCGGATTTGGCAGGGATCCTATTGCTGGAGGAATAAATGTAGACACTGAGCCAGCAGGGCTGAGACCCCAGATGCCTGTTGAGGTCCTTTGTGCTCTGCAGCATACCGTGCATGCTCATGTGTGCTTGTGTATGCATGTGTGTGTACATACACATTTATGTGTATGTACACAGCTGTGTGTGATAGTCTGGATTTCGCTTATCAGTTATCACACTGAATATATAATACTTGCAAAAATATTTTAAAACTATGAGAACAGGAGAATTTTGTCAGATGGCCAAATATAAGAGCAACATGTCAATGTGAATTGCTTTTCTGCATGCCAGCATTAACAAATCTGCAAAGTAATGGGGAAAATATTCACTCACACTGGCAACAAAACTTACAAAACATCTTGAAATAAACATCACAAGAAATGTGTTAAACCTATGAGAAAAAAATCATAAAACTTTATTGAAGGAAATGTATAAACACTTGATTAAGTGAAATGACATACTATGTTTCTGGATATACTGTTTTTCTAGTTGTGTAAGTAGGGTAAATTATTTAACCTTTCTGTGTCTTCTCTCCCTTGTTGGTAAGATGGAAATGAAAACAGTATCTAGTTCACTGGGTTGTTATGAGAATTAAATGAATTAATTTATGTAAACTATAATATAATCATTATCATTATTAATAAAAAATATGTCCATTCTCAAATTCTATAATTTCAATGCAGTTCTAAATAAAATTCCAAAAAGACTTTTATGAAGCTTGAAAAAATAACTCTTATTCATCTACATATATATAAATGTTAAAATTATCTATGGACATTATGAAAACTTATGAATATGATGGGTAAGTTGCCATGCTGGATTTCAAAGCACACGTTGGAGAACTTCAGTAATTAAAACAGTGTAGTATTTCTTAAAATAATAGACAAGTCTTTCAAGGAATAAATAATAGAATAAAATAAAGGACATAAATGGACTCCTATATCTGTATAGTGGGATATGACGTAAGATAAATGTAACATTTGAAATCCACGGGAAATAATCGATTATTCAAAGAATTTTGTTGGAACTAATAACTATCCATTATATCTTTACCCAACACCAAACACAAAAATAATTCCAGATGTAGTCCCAATTTAAATGAAAAACCACAACTACAAAAGTATTAGAAGAAAATATGAGAATGAGTGTCCAACTTTAAGGAGGCATTGCCAAGTATATTAATCAGGGTTCAGTTGAACGTAACAGAAATTATTCTATCTGGCTTAAGTAGAAAAAAATTAAATACAGAGAACCTAAAGCTTTGAAAATTATTAGAAGGGATTTGTGGAGCAAGATCTAAGTAGAACTTTCAAAAAGATTTCTAGAACATCACTGCAGATCTGGCCCACCAAAATTATCAATAACTAACTCTGCTGTGATCAGAAAACTCCATGATCAGAAAGTGGGTGAATCGGCTAACTTTAAGACAACTCCATGGATAAAGAAGATATGGTACATATATACAATGGAATATTACTCAGCTGTTAAAAGAATGAAATAATGCCATTTGCAGCAACATGGATGGACCTAGAGATTATCATACTAAGTGAAGTAAGTCAGAGAAAGACAAATATCATATGATATCAGTTAAGTCTAAAAAAATGATTAAAATGAACTTATTTACAAAACAGAAACAAACTCACAGACTTAGAGAACAAACTTATGGTTACCAGGGGGGAAGGGTAGGTGGGAGGGATAGATTGGGAGGTTGGGATTGACATGTACACACTGCTATATTTGACTGCCAAAAAGGATCTACTGTATAGCACAGGGAACTCTGCTCAATACTCTGTAATAACCTAAATGGGAAAAGAATTTGAAAAAAAATTGATACATGTATATGTATAACTGAATCACTTTGCTATGCACCTGAAATTAATACAACATTGTTAATCAACTATACTCCAATATAAAATAAAAAATTTTTAAAAAGGACCACTCCACCTCAGCCTTTCCCATACAAGCTAACTGAACCCATCACCCCATCCACCTTGTTTCTTGATATTCATGAAAGTAAAAACCAGGAATTGGGGTTTCTACTACTGTTGTCTCTGAAAACCAAGTGCCCCTTCCACCATGCCCACCTGTGGAACCAGCTAGAATAGCACAGGCGTGGATCCACCTCACTTCCAACTTCTAAATCTTGGGGAGAAGGTTCTTGTCTGCTAGGAATTACTAGCTCACATGTAGAATTCAAGCTTTGATGGATTTTATAAAATATAGTCTTTTACATTCTAGCCTTTCTACTTTCTAGCCTTTAGCATGAAAGGCATGCTACAAGGGGGCTGGAATTTCACCAAGGGGGTTTATTTACAATTCATTTCACAATAAGATAGATAGAAAACTCAGAAACCATAAGGGAAAAGATTGATAAATGAACTACATAAAATTTTAAATTTTGATATAGCAATAGAAGCCATACACAAAATACAATAAACAACAAAAACAAGCAAAATACAGAGGGAGAATATTTACAATATATAGAGCAGATGAACATCAATGCTCATAATATATTATATAATGATCTCTGCATCACTAAGAAAAACAATACAGTAGAAAATGAACAAAGCATCAGAGCAAGCAATGAAGAAAAAAAGAAATATACATGAAAAATAAACAAAGAAAATATTCTTAACCCAACTAGTAAAGAGTAAAATTCATATTGGAACAAGGTAATGTGATTTTTTATCAATCATATTATAAAAAAATTTTTTTTAAACTGGTAATATACACAGTTGATGGAAGTATAAATCAGTGTTGCCTTTTTGGAGGGCCCTTTGATAACACCTGACAAAAATTTAAATGCACATGCCATTTAACTGAACATTTTCACTTCTAAGAATCAGACTTACAGAAATCTGTTTATGAAGCATGATTTGTGATTGTGAAAAATATAGACAACTTAAACGCTTTCAAGAAGAAAAAGTGTTAAATAACTTAGGTATGGCCATTACACAAAATAACAAGTGATCAGTTTTTAATATCTACATGTAGTCATAGTATCCTAAAAATAGACAAAAATTTTCTGGGGCAGGGACAGATTACTACTTACAATAACCACAGTGTCTCCCCCTTGTCCCAATTCCTCCCCTTTTTGGGATGATAGAATGAGACCCTGACAGATGTCATCCCACATATGTGGTGAGGAACCCCATAAACATGAATCTGGAACAGCTGCTCACCCTGCTTCTCTCCTGAGAAAGAAAGAAACCTTTGTTCCTTAAAATAAGCAAACTCTACTTGGGAACAAAAGGGAAGGGATGCTAGGCTCTTTCCCTTTGGAATATAAATAAATGTCTCCAGAGGGATGATAGGACAAATATCTCTAAGTTTACAACCTTGGAATGTTTCCACAGTTTGGAGGAGATAAGTTTATTACTCTTTGGATGGGAGCAGATGGCTGCAGGTCTAAAACCCTTGAATGTGAGGAGCAAATGGATCTGGGAAAATGGAGACATTCTGTAGCTTGTCAGTTTCCTTTGCTTAGGAATTCAAACTATGCAGAAACATGAGAATATTCTCATCTTGACAGTAAGCAGATGAATAAAATGTAAATTTATGATATTGGCACCCAGAGTAATCAAAATATAGAATATTAAGTGAAAAGTCAAGTGAGAGAACAACGTATAAATAGGATCTCATCCATGCGAAACTGGTAAACCAAATCATTAACATGATATATTCAGGGAGAAAGGAGACAAAAAAAGGGACTTCTGCTTTAACTATATATATTTGTTATTGAATTTGAGTGTGGAACCAGGGGTGACTTTTAAAATATCATCCTTTCTGTATTTTTCAGATTTCCTACAATAAACATATATTAGTTTTATAATAAATGTCACCACTTTAATAGTCGAATCCAGTTCATTCATCACCAGTTCACTCATCTTTATACTTCAAAACAGCCACAAGATTAATCAGCTGTATCTGTTATTGAGTTTATTATTTAGTCCAAAAGGGAAATGGTATACTATTATTGATAGAATGTGGTTCTCCTTTTCTGCTGTTGATCAATGTTTGCCTCACAATAACTTTTAAAAATCCCATTCATTTAGCAACATTTATTTACTATTACATACTTGGCATTATAATTGGCCCTGATGTTACAAAAAATTACAGTTGGTCCTTCCTTGAACAGTTCACAATCTACTGAAAGGTAAAAGACCTGTGGTAGAATATACTGTAGTTCCCTGTGAGGGACTTCCCTGGCGGTCCAGTGGTTAAGACTCCATGCTTCCCAGGTTCAGTCCCTGGTCGGGGAACTAAGATCTCACATGCTGTGTGGCATGGTCAAAACAAACAAACAAAAACGCAAAGTCATTTAATATATTGTAGTTCCCTGTGATAAACAGCAGCGTGTGAACTAAGTGCGGTGTGGACCTTGCAAGGGAGGCTCCCTCTTGCTTGAGAGAAATGGGGAAGGGTTCATGAAAAGGTGACATTTGAAATAGCTCCTGAGGAAATTATATCACAAGCAGCTGAAGGGAATTGTGACACCAGGTAATTTGATCTTTATCAACCCACTAAAGAGTACTGACACACCTTAAGCTCAGTTTGCAATTTAATTTTTAAACCAAATGATAACACAAGTTTCCAACATGTCAGAGAAACTTAGTCCATGAGTAGACAGAGAAGTACATTTGATTGAGCTCTGTGGGGTCTCTAGGACTGGTATTATAACAAGTTGGGAGAGTTGTCTAGGTGAATACAATTCTTAACTCTTAAAAAGTAAGTCATGTGAAATAGATGTTCTTGACAAAATTAAGGTAGGGAATAATTTAGGGATTAAGTTTTGAGACTTAAGGTCCTTTGGTTCAAAGTGAAAAGTTCTGGTTCCTGCAACATCCACTCTTCATTATTCCAACAGAGACTCAAATGAGGGGAGTCAGATGAGAGTGAAGGTTAAGCCAGTAGACCCCAAAATGTGGTCCTCAGATTAGAAGCATCAACATCACCTCAGAACTGACAAGAAATGCAAATTCTCAATGCCCACTCCAGACCTCCTAAATCAGAAACTCCAGAAATGGGGTCCAGCAATCTGTGTTTTAACAGGTTCTTTGGGTGATTCTGATGAACATTGTACACTCAAGTTTGAGACCCACCATGCTGAAGTAAGCTCTCAGTCATTGACGTACAGCCAGGTATTGGCTTTAATCTAACCAGCTATCTTTATTTATGTACGGAGGAGGTAAAATAAGGTAGGAGGTAATTTAGGTAGGAGGAAGCATGGCAGAAAGAATTTAAGAAAGAAACATTTTACTATTTTTCTAAAATACATGTATGTAAATAATGATTAATAGAGGGTGCTTCAGTAAAAATACTTTTTGTTTTACAGAAAGCCCTACAAGTGGTGGGGTGGAGATTTCAGTCTCTATTGTTCTTGGGCTTCAGAGCATCAATGGAAGATGCACCAGGACCAGTCTTAACAATGATAAAGCTGGCGATCTTTGATTCGTCATGTGACTAAAAGTCCACTATCAAAGACTCATTTTTTCCCCTTAAGCTAAGCATTTCCCTGAGTATATACTCTTAAAATTTTGAATCCTGTCTGGAGGAATAACATTTTAAATTGTGACCAGTCTGATTCAATCATGAATTCATTAATCATAACCTTTTCTTCTGAAATGAGAGGTCCAGGAAGTGTACACAGTAAGGCCCTGGTCCATTGGGGAGGGGAATGATTCAGATAAGGGAGGTGGGGTCATTAGTCATTGGAAGTAAATTTCCACTTTTTTACCCACAATAGACTTAGATTCTTCAGAGTCTAATTCCAGCCTAACTTCAGATAAGCCCTCCACCCCTTCAATTACTCAAATTCTCAGCTGTCAAGTCTCACAAGTTTAGGGTCTTAAAAATGCTTGGCGGTCTTTGAGTGTTAAATATTCCACATCAGTGTATGGGGGATGATCATTCTGACTGACTTCACTCATTACTCCTATTATTAGCACCAGTCTAAAGACCATCTAGAGTCTTTGACGACATCAGGGAAGTCATTTGGCCCCCAAGTATCATCTCCTGGTGACAGCTTATTTTACCACAGTGAATGAATGGCTGAATAAGTCATAACCAACTGTTAATGGATGCTCAAAGCCTTGACTTACTTTTGTGGAGACAACTGTGGCGAAGAGACAAGTATTATTTTTCAGTAACCTACACACTCATATTGCTTATTTTATATATTTTGCTTTCTTCAATATTCCTACAAGATGAGGAGAAAGAATTCCTTATACTTTAGTATAGAACTGAGCTAAGTGGCTAATTAATAACTTGGACAGGGACTTTAAACCACTTCCCCTGCCACCTAATGAAGAATAAGATGTCTCAGATTTTCTTTCTATTCCTGGCAGCAGAGTTGCTGAAGAGATAAACAATCAGAGCTGCTAACATAAATCACTCTCGAGGAGATACACCGCGTGACCTTTGGGGAAACCAGTTACACTTGTATAACACCGAAACCCGAGGAGCTCAAAACTCTTGGGGAAGGTTATTGTGCATGCGCACTTTTATGTATTTAACCTCGCCTCCTTAAGAAAGGAAATAGACAGAAAGCGTTAAGAATATACTTTCCTGGACCTACATAACGCAACAGGGAGAGATCAAAGAAAGCCTCAATCTTCTGACATCCTAGTTCTGCCCGTTCTTCAGCTTCTCCCTTTACAAGCAGAGTTTTCTTGGTGGCAAGGATGCTCTTGGGCAATAATTCTTTTTTTTCTTAATTTTTAAAATTGAAGTATATTTGATTTACAATATTATGCCAGTCTCTGCTGTACAGCAAAGTGACTTGGTTATACACATATATACATTCTTTTTTTATATTCTTTTCCATTATGGTTTATCACAGGATATTCAATTTAATTCCCTGTGCTATACATTAGGACCCTGTTGCTTATCCATTCTAAATATAATAGTTTGCATCTACCAAGCCCAAACTCCCATTCTATCCCTCTCCCTCCCCCGCCACCCCTTGGCAACCACAAGTCTGTTCTCTATGTCTATGAGTCTGTTTCTGTTTTGTAGATAAGTTCATTTGTGTCTTGGGCAATAATTCTTGATTCTCCATCCCCACCCCATACACACAAATCCTGCTCCTCCAATGATGACACAACCAGCCACCTGTTGCTCAAGCCTAAACCCTAGGAATCACCCTGGATTCATCTCTTCCCCTGTGCCCCCCTCACAGTCAATCACATCAACCAAGTCCTACCTCTAGTTTGCACATGTCAAACCCAAGCACTTCTCACCACCTCCACTGACACTCTCTCTGCCCCACCAACAACATCCCTCACTTGAACCCACTTCCCTTGCCCCCCACAGTCCACTCATGACACAAGAGTCTAAATCATCTCAACTATAAATCAGATTTATGACTACCTTGCTTCAAACCCTCCCACAACTTCTGAGTATAATTAGAATAGATTTCGAATTCCTATCATGGTCCATAAGGCCCTGACTAGCTCTTCATCCTCCCCGTGTTCTCCTTGTCCCTTCAGTTAGGACACTCCAACTTCACTGGTCCTCTGGGGTTTTTGTTCCCTCAAACACATCCAGCTGGCTGGTGGGAAGCAGCCGCATAGCACAGGGAGATCAGCTCGGTGCTTTGTGACCACCTAGAGACGTGGGATAGGGAGGGTGGGAGGGAAACGCAAGAGGGAGGGGATATGGGGATATGTGTATACCTATGGCTGATTCACTTTGTTATACAGCAGAAGCTAATGCACTATTGTAGAGCAGTTATACTCCAATAAAGATGTTGGGGAAAAAAAAACCACACCCAGCTTATTAACTTCTAAGAGTCCTGTCCTGGAAATCTCATCATCCAGATATTTGCACAACAGGCACCATCATATCATTCAGGTCTCAGCACACGTTACCACCTCAGCACACATGTCATACACATGTTACCACCTCAGAAGGGAATTTTCTGAAATGCTTGCCCACTCCCTGGCCTGTCATTTTATTTCCTGATTCATTTAAATTTTCTTTGGATCACTTACCATTTATGACATTTTCTTACTTATTAAATATCTGTTTCTCTGTACTAGACAATAAGCTCCATGAGAGCAGGGACCTTTGTCTCACCATTGAACTCCTAGAGCCCAGAGCAATGCCAAGCACAGAATTAATGAATAAACTCTTCTGACTAAACCTACTCTATAAAAGTTTCAATCATATATGTAACACTAATAACAGTAAATTCAACATATGTTTTTATGTGTCTATCAAGTGCCAGGCACTATTCTAGGCATTTCAGTGAGGTTGGCTTGCACTCATCTACTAAAGTTGAATAGAACATGATTTTGATCATAATGATATGCAGTTAATTGCCACCTGAAGAAAAGCCCCATTCAAGGTGCACAGGCTGTGCCACTCACTCCTGACATGGGTATTGCTAATGGGGCTCCCAAGGCACCACTAAAAAGCACAATCTTATCATCACTTCTGGAAAAACAAATCACAGAGCACCTTCCCTGAGGATGGCGGCAGAGAAGTGCCTCTACAGGCATGCAAGAGTAAGGAGACAGGGTACAAGTCCCAGGTCTGTTATTTACAACATCTGTAATTTTGGCCAAGTTACTTTATCCCTCTGTGCCCCAGTTATACATCTGTTAGAGATAACAACATTAATAACGTCCCTTCCTACCTCAGAGAGTTATAACCATCAATGAAATATTGCAGCTAAGAACACTCTGCATCCTGAATACATATGAGGCTTAGGACTATAACCATGCACCTGCTCACCTACACAGAAAGGATGACAACCAAATATTAAATGATTTATGAATTATAATTGCCACTTATAATCAATTAGGTCATGTTCAATGCAACTGATTCCTCACTAGAAGAGTAGTTGAATCTTTCCAAACATGTTAGTAATAGATTTCCCCAACACAGCCTCATTTCTGGAATCTCTTTCTTGATCTGTCCTTATACATGAGTCCCCTACCTAAGAAGGAGTCCCAAGCATTCAGGATGTTCCTCATCAGTAGCAATGTCTCCTTCCTAAAGAGAAACTGAGCTCAGAACACAGACTAACCTTCAGTTATGACAGCTATGGCATGCTTAGTGAACCAAAATTCCCCAAACTGTTCCTTCCTGAAGCTAAATTTTAACCACTGATGGTGATACCATTCAGAGAGAATAACTGACACACTGAATCCCTAGTGTGAGTGTAACATGTAGATGGCCTGGGAGAGTCCACCCTGGTGGAACAGTCTATGTGGATAATTCTCAGGCCTCTCTGGATGCAGTGTAGATACTCATAATCAATGAACTTCTCAACTGGCCTAGTTTTTCCAGCTACAGATTTGATAAAGGGGAGAGAAGACAGTGCCATCTTAAAACTCTAACTTTAGTGACTTCTTGGCAAGTGTCCCTAGACAAAACCCAAACGATATTTTCTAATGCTTCCTCTTGACTATCTTCCCTTGGAGGCTAAATCTGCTGTTGTTCTGTCTTTCTAGTTCAAAGTCATTTGTATTTCATCAATTATTAGGTATCTATTTCATTTGACAATTTCTTGAGGCTCCTTTTTAATTATTTAAATAATTCAGGAATATAAACTAAATAAGCTTGTGTGAACATCCAGCTTCAAAAGACTTTTAACAGTTTTCTCAGATGGGCAAGTTTAAGAATTAGATCATAAAGGAGCCAGAAATGTGTGAGGAGGATAAGAATCTGTAAAGGAAAACATGAAAGGTAGTTCCAGTTTAAGTATCCATTAGATCTGCTTGAGAATATAATCTAGATGTTAGGACTCACCTTTCTTCCTATCTTACATGCATAAGTCCATCCTCTGTAATCTCACTCCTTCTAAACCTTGCAGGGGTCCAGCTGTAAGACTGACTTCTAAATGACCAGAGTGTATAAGGTTCTTGGTGAAAGAAGAGGGTAACTTCAGAATCAAGGACAGTGGTGCCTGGTGCTGATTGCTGCCCCATTATGGCTCTGTAGGTGGTTTCAGGGCTTGTCCCTGAATTCTGGGTCTGCATCTGATCCAGAGCCTGTGTTGGGTGACTGTTGACCTAAACATTTGTACAGAGTCCCAATTCCTATGGGATCCAGAATTAAATACAAAACTGTATGTGTGGTTTTGTATGTGTGTGTGTGTTTTTTTTTTTAGAAAGGGAGAGGATAGGTTTTATTAGAAGTGAAGATCCACTGATCTCCATTATCTGTGTTCTCCTGGTTTCTGCATTCTTTCCAGTTTCATTCATTGCCTTGCTTCAAACTCAAGCTTCAGGATGTGCCCAGATATAGAAGCACAACCTCACTCCGGCCAGTTTGGACAGCTCGTCTCATCCCAGCCCTTAGCTATGCTTAGCCATCCTCCCCTTGGCACTTTGCTGGTCTTATCCTTCTGCTGATTCTCCCCTCTTCTTTGCACACCTTGCTATAGTTTTGTTCTTGGTCCCAAGGTCAATATGCAAATCCATAGTTCAACCATACGTGCTAATCTTTGACCCAGTTCTTATGATTCTACTCATTGTAAAAACTATTTTCTCTCACAGACTTTAAATACGTTATCGTAAACAGATCCCCTTTACTTGTCACTCAATGCTACTGAAGGAAAAAAAATGTATATGTTTAGTAACAACTTTGACACAATGTGCTAGCTGGCCTGTGGAAGTGGTCAGGAAAAGGACTTCTCACGAAATGTTACTTGTTTTAAACATAATATAAGCCAGTCAGAATGGGAATTTTGTATTAGCTATCTTGGTCCATAAATGAATTCTTGATACTGGGCAACAGACTTAGGAAAGAATGAGTCCTCATGCCTGGCATGTAACTATTGGGAAATTTCTAGGAGATTTCAGCATTGAAGTGAGCATTTAGATGACCTGAAAGTCCTGCCTGTAGAGATGAAATATTTCGTGCAAAATTCAAGAGGAAGTATACCTTTAAATTTGGTAAAAGATCTTACATTCTTGTACCCTAATTTCTGGCTTACATATAATATACAAATGATATTATATACTGTCACAACTAGTATTTTTCCCAAAGATAGCAGCCTATTATCAGCCAATTAAAATCGAATAATATAGGTTGCATATATAATATAGATTATATATATTTATAAACTATAATAATTGTTTTATCATTTAAATGCCATCCCTGTCTGTTTTAGCCAGAATTCCAAGACGGATTTCCAAAATTCCTGTCCCCTAGTTATTCAACGGAACACTAATCTAGGTACTGCTGTAATGGAATTTTTAAGTTGTAAAGTCCCAAATCAATTGACTCTAAGATATAGAGGATATACGGGTAGGCTTGACCTGATCACATGAATCCTTTAAAAGCAGGATTTTTTCTAGCTGGTAGCAGACGGTGAAGCCAGAGAGATTTGAAGCATGAAAGAAATTTTGATGCACCATTGCTGGCCTTGAAAATGGAGAGGGTGCCGTGCAAGGACTAGATAGTTGCCTCTAAGAGCTAAGAAGACCCCCAGCCAACAGCCAGCATAGTAATGGCAACCTCAATCCCACAGCTGCGGGGAACTGAATTCTGCCAACAACCTGAGTGAGTGTGGCAGTAGATTCCTCCCCAGAGCCTCCAGATAAAAATACCCCTCTCCCACAAGGCCACTGCCTTGATTTCCACCTTGTAGAGACCCTAAGCAGAGAACTCAGCCAAGCCCCTGCCAGACTTTTGACCTATGGGACTCTGAGCTAATAAATGAGTGGTAAGCCACTAACTTTGTGGAAATTTGTTACATAGAAGTAGGTAATAATCCACTATCCTTCCATAATCTTATATGTCAGGCTTCTTTTATATCTAACATTTTCGTGCAGCTTTGTACAACATTCAAAATCTGATTCACATGAAGAAACAGCAAAGCCCCCAGGTGAGCATCAGGAACGGTCTGTTGACTATTCTGAAGATCATCTGTTAAGTTACAATGAGCTATAATAAGAAAATGACTCACTTGGCTTCAGTGACAAGCCTAAATAGAAGAATCAGCAGAACCATCTAACTAAATGACTCTAACAATCATTTTCAAGACTGGGATGCATTTTAGGAAGTTTTAGCAGAGGTCTCGGCTGAAGTTAAATGCTTAATTTTAGAATAACCAATTTTCCAATAAAAGCAAGTGATTGTGAAAACAAAGAGGCAGAACTATACTGGATGATTCCATGGAAACACACAAGTACATTCCTACCTACAGACATGCAAAAGTAGGTTTTAACATTCTGCTACCCAGCATATCTCAACACTGCTCAGCTGTGCTTACCTTTCCCCAACTTTCTGCCTTCCTCTCCACAGAATAAATAGAATCGGAGGATGAGGAAGTTGGTGATCCGCAGGGACCACAGAGACGGTGCATTAATGAGAATTGCACCGGGAAATCAGTACTGCGCTGTCTCCACTCAGAGTCCAGAAGTAGCTCAGCATGATTCTTCGATTAAAAATTAATCAAGTGAATAAGGCCCTGCAATACAAAACAGCAAACGAAAGTTAAACATCTCCCTAGGGAAAAGCCGACAAGTCATAAAAAATTAAAACGTAAAACTGAATATTTACAAATATCATTTACAAACTTAAGATTGTTAATGACTCATGCCCATGGCAAGATCACAAGTCCTCAGGGAGCTTCAAGACTTTTCAGGGATCAAGCAAATCTTCTCTTGCTAGAGTGTGCACCAGAACCACCACCTGGGGGTTCGTGGGGGCAGATGCTGAAACACAGACTCTCAGAACACACCCTCTGTGGTGCTGACTCAGAAGGTCTGAGAAGCAGAAGGCTTGGCTTCAGTAATTGAGATAAGTAACCTGAAGGGATTCTGATGGGCATCTAACCTGGACGGCACTGGCAGAACCAGTTTCCTCACCATTGTCTCACAAGTCTGGAGTCCTCACAATGCAACAGGCTGGCTATTGTTCTGCTGCTTATTTGGGACCTACACTGTATTTGTAAATTATTCAGGCACTTTGCAATTTTCTTTCACCTTTACAAATGAGATCATCCTAAGCAGAACTAACTTGAGAATAAATATCAGTGAGTAAAGTTTTTCCCATTGCTATTTCCTTCATTCATTTATTAATTCAACAGATAATGAGAAGCTATTATATGCCAAACACTGGAAAAGGTCCTGGAGATTTAATGACAAATAAGTAAGAAATAGCCCCTATTCTCAGGGTGTTCACAGCATAATGTCATTAGTAAGCAAATACAATATAATATGGTGAGTGGCGGGAGGTGAAAAATAACAAGGAGCAGATAGAGTGTTCCTGGCAGTAGGAACAGCATGTACAAAACAGAGTTAAGAGGGAGGCTTAGTATGGTGGGGTGGAGTGTGTCTGTCTGAGGGTGTGTGTCTGGTGTGTGCATGTGCACTATGGGTGTTAGAGGGAATAACGAAAGATGAGATTGACGAGAAAGTAGGGGCCAAATTACTCCTCCTTCAAGGTAATCTCATCTTGGCAAAGCCATCTTGGTTAACTCAACAAGAGCCATTATCCAATGGACTCTATTCACATGAAGACAAAGCTAATATGGCTGCATAAGATGTGTTTTTAAGACTCAGAATCTTCTAACAGCTTAACACTTCCTGATACAGCAGCTCCTGTGTAAATTTAAGATGTATGACTTTTTTTCCTTTTTCCCACTTGCGTGACGGTCTCAGGAGAGGATGGTACAGTGGATAGTGATCTGTAAAGACAAGTATTGTGTACTTTGGCATGCTACCAATATTGTCATGCGTCTAACTCACAGTATTCATAGACTTCATAAGTCATGGTTCCACTGTCCACCCAAGGCAATGATGTCTTCTAAGTTTTACATATTCTTTTGGGAGGGAAGCATCAGGTAGAACCTCAATTCCCTTTGAGTGGCTTGTCCCAAATTTAGGAAGCCAAGCTCATCCAGTTCAAGATACAACTTTTCTGAACTGGAATGAAGATCTGAGCTATAGTTCTAGAAATAAACGACTTGGGTGGAAAAAATGTAGGTGAGATAATCCAGTATGTACAATAGAAAGAAAAGAAAGTGTGAGAGTAAAAGAAACATTTGTCAAGAAGGAAGTAATTGGTGACATTCAAAGGAAGGAGTGATGTTATCCGGGCCAATAAAAGTTAATTGACTCCAAATGAATTGTTATAGGCCATAGATATCAGCCTAGCCTGTGAGCTGGATGTATTTACTTGCTCTTCCAGAGCAAATTCACTTGATGCTTCTCTTCCCTACTTTGTGTTCCAGAGGCTGATGTACATGAAGTGCACCAATGGGCTGTGTTGTCTTCTGGCCTCCATTTGGGTCCAGCCAATGGGAGACACTAGTAGATCAAAGTGAGCGAGAGGAGAGTGAGACTAGGTATCTGTTCTCTTGACCATGGTTGGACTCTTTCCCTCTACTAAAGACCACAACACCGTCAAAAAGACTCCTACAGCTGCTTTCTCTCTGGGTTCGGGTAACTTCTCCCTTTGTCTTGTTGCTTCAGACCTAGGGAGGTGATATTTCCCTACTATTGCTAGTTCTGTTGTGCTGTATCATTCCCTGCTGGTTCACTTTGACCTTGCCTACTTTCCATGCATCTTTGTAAACAGTCCTTTCATTAAGCCCTCCTCTATTTCTTGGTTTAAGCAAGTCATTTATTTTTTGTCTGCATCCTGACTGATAGAAGCTGCCATGGACTGCATGCTTCTTCCACTGACTACAGAGAGTTAGCCTGTCTGCTAAAACAGTAACTGTTGTTGTTAACAGATACATAGAAATTACAGTTCACTAAGTGTGTTTACATGTGTTATCTCTTTTTTCACTCTTTATTCATGGCTAATAAAACTCAGACCTCACCGGCTCTAGTGGAGTAATAATTATACATAATGAATGTAAATGTGGATATTTACTACCAAATCCAAGTCTAAACCATATTCTTAAGAATTCCAGAACCCAAATGCTGTATAGTCTTTTAAAGCTGAATAAATTGGAGCCTCATTATATAAATTGTCTCTATTTCCTTCATCTGGGTTCCAAGTTCTTCAAATTAGCTAATACTTATTTTTCAAGATTTCATTTCTATTGGAAAATTTCTAAGAGCAAATTGTCAGAAGAGGCAGCATTATGAATCAGAAATTAATCATCAGCTGGTAGATATCTAAGACCATATTTTACAATGATAACTGAATCAATTAAGAACAGAAGTCTGACAAACCAGTTGTTTACTGCCATAGAGACAGATAAATGACCATATTACCTGTTTCCCCTCTTTTCAACCACTTATTTTTTCTTTATATGGACACAACCCAAATCTCTTTACTATGTCAGTAAGCAAAACCTACAGAATCATTTAAAAATGCAAAATTTTGTAATTCTAACGAGAGAAGGGCAAAGAGTAACTATATCTATAATAAATTTGATAACCTTCATGGGATATTCAATTCCCAAAATAAGTAACTCCACAATGAGTATACACAAAATGGAGAAAAGAAATATGCAAAATTTGAGCAGAGAATCTGTACCTTTGTAGTAAAGATATTGTTGTTGAAGTTCTTATGGTAAAATCCAGGGAGTTTGGTGGTCTTCCCTCTAAAGTAAGAGAAGGTGGATGGGACAAAGTTAGAACTCAACTTAGATTACTTTTAGTAAAGTTGGACTTTCCTCCTGGACCCTCAAACCCTATACCCAGAAAGCCAAAAAGCCTGAATCATTGGATATCAAAACATGAAATTTCTAATTTACAATAACCAAGACATAGAAACAACCTAAATGTCTATCAATGGATGAATGGATAAAGAAGATGTGGTATGTACATACAATGGAATACTACTCAGCCATAAGAAAAGAATGAAATAATGCCATCTGCAGCAACATGGATGGACCTGGAGATTATCATACTAAGTGAAGTAAGTCAGAAAGAGAAAGACAAATACCATATGATATCACTTAAATGTGGAATCTAAAATACGACACAAATGAACTTATCTATGAAACAGAAACAGACTCACAGACATAAAGAACAGACTTGTGGTTCTGAGGTGGAGGAATGGGGTGTGGGAGGGATGGAGTGGGAGTTTGGGTTTAGTAGATGCAAACTATCATGTACAGAATGGATAAACAACAAGGTCCTACTGTATAGCACAGGGAACTATACTCAATATCCTGTGATAAACCATAATGGAAAAGAATATGAAAAAGAATGTATATATATGGACAACTGAATCATTTTGCTGTACAGTAGAAATTAACACAACATTGTAAGTCAACTACACTTCAATAAAATTAATTTTTTTTAAAGTGAGGTTTCTAAAATCCATGTTTACTTCTGATATATGTGTATCAAATATAAAATAATCCCCCCAGCTGAAAAATTGCACACAAGACCCTATCTCCTTTCAGGAGAGAAACCATCATCATTTGAAGGTATATTCCAGATGTAAAAGAATGAAATCTATGACCTGAATATATGACTTAGAATACTCAGAATCTCAACTTGAGTGGCTTGCCCCAAATTTAGCAAGCCAAACTTAGATTGTTCAAGATAAAGCATTTCTAACCAAGCTTATCCAGTTTGAGATAAAGCTATTCTAAACCAGAATGATTTGAGCTACAGTTCTAGAAGGAAATAATTTGAGGGTGGAGAGAAGAGCTGAAGGAAATCATACAATATATACACACAATGTGTACAATAGAAAGAAGAGAAGGTATGAAAGTAAAAGAAACATTTGATTTTTCAATAAGGAGGTAACTGGTGACATTCAAGGATGCAACTTAGAAGGGGGATAGTCATGTACCAAACTGTCACAATGAGAGGACAGAAAGGAAATGAAGGTAGTAATCACAGTCCACAAAAAGAAGAAATAAGTGGTTGAAAAAGGGACAACAATTGTTATAGTAGTTGATCTATCTACATAACACTATAAGCTGGTTTGGCAGATTTTTATTCTTAATTGATTTGTCATTATAAAATACGGTCTTAGATATATCTACCTGCTCATGATTAATTTCCAATCATTCAGAAAGTTTGCTTGTGAAAAGGAAAGAGCCTGTCCTGGTGCTTCTCTGTACCCCTAGGACTTAGCAGCTAATGCCTGGTAAATGGATGCCCAGACCTTGTTCTCAAGTCAATCACTAATTCAACCAGTGATAGAAAGGGCTCAAGACCAAGGGAAGGTTTCTTCATGTTAGAAGAGAGCTGTGTATTTTTGAAGGCAAAGAAGATGAAGTCAATGGAGGGAAGAAATTGATCATGTTAAAAGAAAGAACTTGATTAAAGAGAGACATGGAAAAAATTCTCAGTGGTGAAGGTCAAAGATGGTACAAGAGCCTTCCTCAGTGTTTCTAGGAATTGTTTCCTTGCTTACTATCCTCACTTCCATCAATCCTCCTTTCCCCACAACTTCCTGGTCATTCCTTTTCATTTCTCCTTTTCATCTTCTCTTTGCTTCGCCTTACTTCTCTCTCTCCCAACCAGCTGTAATATAGAAGTAAAATAAAAATAATAATGTTCACTTTTGTAAAATGATATTGTTTTATGACTGTTCTTAAGCTAAAAGTAGGTGAATTGAATGTTTTATATTTATCTTTTTTTTTGTATGTAGCTCTAGAATAAATAGCTTTCCTTTAGATAAAAGACAATATAAGAAAAACCTCACCTTAGACTCTTGGAAAAAGAATTTGATTTTTGGTAGGAAGGGGGTAGTTTGTGACAGGAAGCATTATGATATAGTTTAAAACATGGTCTCCAGCGTTAAGCAGAGCAAAGTTGAAATCACAAATCCACCACTTACTGGCTGGGGGATTTGGGCAAATTTCCTCATCTGTGAAGTGGTGCTGTTATCTTCCTCTATAAGAGTGGTTCTATAGTCGTAAATGCAGGAATGGTTTTAGCCTAGTACCCAGCACACAGTAAACACTCAGTAATGGTAGCCATTGCCATTATTAGCTGCTTTACATGTCCTAAACTCTCTGAAGAGATGAATTAAGCCAAGAAAATATTCTTCTAGACATTTAGATTTCTATGGCCCCAGTTTGTACTGGTAAATTTACCAATACCATAATTCTCATTATCCTTCTCTAAGGTCAAAAACAAGAAGAAAAGAGAAAAATGAACTCAAATCCCATCTCCTGCTAAAATGCACAGAATTAACTATGGATTGCAGCCAGCTGCCTGAAGCTGTGGCAGTGCTGAAAAAGCAAAAGGTACTTGTGTTGATTTGACAGTTCAAGAGACAAATAAGCATATCAATTTTAATTTAGCTTCCCAAGTTCACAAGCTGTCAGTCAAGATCACTGTTATGCCAATTATCTGGTATTAAATATTGTTATGATTTCTGATATCAAATTTATAGTAAAACACTGTCTTAAGAGTGACATTTCAGTGGAAAATTCCCAGTACTTTCCCTCTGCAATCTGGGCTGGTAAGGTATAATTAAAACAGCCAAATTACAAACTGCCTCAGAAGGTTTTGTAACAAAATCGCTGGCTGGCCTTTAGTGATAATGGTGTTACAGATCACTGTTTTCTGTCACATGGGCTTGCTTAGATAGGAAAGGATTGGTCATCGATTAGAATAGAAGCCAAGACTTTTTATTGCTGTCATTTCTGCTGCTTTTACTGACAATGAAAGTAGGAGATTTAAAGTTTCAGTTGTCCTCATAAATATGCCCAATCATGGAAAAGCAAAGGGAAGGACTGATACTTTAAAGTTCAGGTATCTGAAAATCTATTGAAGGCTAAATAATGTAAAATCTTAAGGACTTCGAATTCTGTTCCAAACACTAACAGAAAAACACAGTGTGGTCTGGGCTCAGACAAGTCATTGTTGAGCCATCCTGCCCCTGTTTGCCTCTGCAGCTTACTCCCAAGTGCTTACAGAAGAGGAAGAGGCCAGCCGGTGCTTCAGGACTGTTGGGTGAGGACGTAAATAGGACATCAAGGGACTTCCCTGGCGGTCCAGTGGTTGGGACTGTGCACTTCCACTGCAAGGGGTTTGGTCCCTAGTCAGGGAACTGGGATCCTGCATGCTGTACAGTGCAGACGAATAAACTAAATTAAATTAAATTAACTACTGGTTCTCAAACATTAAAAAAAAAAAGAATGTATATTGAATTTAAAAAATATCAAGCTTCTTGCTTCAGCAACAGCTTGTTCCCCTGTGAACGTTCTGGAACTTTAGAGCCAGAAAAGCCTATCTAAGGATACTACGTATTATTCCTCTCAGCCTAGTGAAGTTAGCTTGCAATCTTGCTAATTAATATCTATTCTTCAGCACCTTTCTTTACTGTTCTTCGCACACCTCTGTGTAAGTCTTTCAAGGTTTCCGTCCACTTTTTCCAACTTTTTCAAACAGTTCTCTTCTTTCCTAACCTGCCCAGACTAGCTGCCTAGACATCAACAACATAGTCCAACTCCAGCCTTCTTCATTTCTCTAGCCATAAGGCTAGCATCTTACTATAGCTCTGAAATTATATATATTTATAAATTACATGAAGAAGCAATCTCCAATTCAGGCCAAAGTGTGAAAAATAAGCCAAAAAAATCACATTTCTTTGTATTATAGTAAATAGATTTAATGTAACTCCTTTGGAAATATAATATCTAAAAGCTTCCACTCCCATTATTACCACTCAGGAATGTCTAACATGGCATTATATCCTTCTATTTACTCTTTATCAGGACCTCCACTCTTTCAAATCTCTCGAATTAAACTGTGAAAGAAAAATATATTGACAGAATATATTATCACACTCCTTGTTTTAAAAAATATATAAACAAAGCAGTGAGAATTGCCATATTGGTCTATAAAGAGAAATTTTAGTCCAAGAATCTTAAGTACTAGTGTCAAAACTTTCACCCAGTGTCTAGTAAGAGTCACTCAATTATTCAAGCAATACATGTGAAAAGATTTTTGATTGACAATGGACACTAAATTACTATAAAACTTTCACCCATTAGTAAAATAGTTGCCCTTTTGGAGTTTCATCACCAAACCTATTCATATTTTACTTTCTCCTGTAGTCATAAACAGGTCACAGAGACAGCTCTGGAACTATACTGCCTGGGTTTGAACTTGTCAGTTCCTATTAACTGTGTGACTATAGGCAAGTTTCTCAACTTCTCTGACCCTCAGATTCCTCATCAGTAAAATGATGATGGATAATAATAACACCAACAATATAGAGCACTTGTGGAGATTAAATGAGTTAATATGTGTAATGTAGTAGAACTCCGCCAGGCACTAACTAAGCACTCCATCAGGACTAGCCTGATACCCTAGGATGTGAGTGTCATAAGGGTAGGAACTTGGGCTCCACTGTGTCCATATCTGCAGTCCTGGGACAGTGCCCAGCACAAAGTAGGTGCTCAATAAATATTTGCTAAATGAATAAACCAGAACATTCAACTGTAAAAATAGGTTACAAAATCATTTTCCTTCATCATTTTTCATTTGTTCACTTAATATTTATTAAACACCTATTGTGTACATTTCCCCAATACATTTCTGTTAATGAAATCCATACAAACAAGGAAAGAAAGTAATGGGAATATGGACTCTACCAACACCAGGTAATATGACTAATTATAAATTCTGCCAGCATCTATTAATTCTGTAAGAAAACTTGGTGTTTAAGCAATTTCTTATGGCTCCAAGTTGTAGACCTATTTAACTCAAATTTTTTAAAAATGTATTGAAGGTTTTCATTCCCAGTAACTACAACCTAAATGCATTTTCCCTCTATTCGTCCTTGAAATACAATTGAAATAGTTAATTCTATCTTTCATAAGATTTTCCCCCAGTTTTGGTGAGAAATAATTGACGTACATCACTGTATAAACTTAAGGTATACAGCAGGATGGTTTGATTTACATATATTCTGAAATGATTACAATAGATTCAGTTAACATCTATCTTCTCACATACATAAAATAAAAAGAAAAGAAAGAAGGAAAGAAAAAAGGAAAAAATTTTCTCTTTGTGATGAGAATTAGGATTTACTCCCTTAATAACATTCCTATATATCATACAGCAGTGTTAGCCATAGTCATCATGTTGTATTGGATATATCACATCCTTAGTACTTATTTATCGTATAACCGGAAGTTTGTACCTTTTGACCACTTCCTTCCTCCAATTTTTCCTCCCCCAATTCTTTACCTCTGGTAACCACAAGTCTGACTCTTTTTCTATAAGTTTAGTTTTTATTTTGTTTTGCTTTGCTTTGTTTTCTTTTTAGATTCCACATATAATTGAGATAATACAGTATTTGGCTTTCTCTGTCTGACATATTTAGCATAACTCCTTCAAGGTCCATCCAAGTTGATGAGAATGTTAGGATTTCCTCATTTTTTATGGCTAAGTAATATTCCATTGTATATATATATATATATATATCATAACTTTTTTATACATTCATCTGTTGTTGGGCACTGAGGTTGTTTTCATATCTTGGCTATTGTAACTAATGCTGCTAGGAACACAAGGTTGCAAATATCTTTTTGAGTTAATGTTTTTGTTTCCTTTGGATATATTCCCAGAAGTGGAATTGCTGGATCATATGATAGCTTTGTTTTTAATTTTTTGAAGAACCTCCATACTCTTTTTCCTAGTGGCTGCATTAATTTACATTCCCACCAACAGTTCACAAGGGTTCCCTTTTCTCCACATCCTTGCCAGCATTTGTTATCTCTTGTCTTTTTGATAATGGCCATTCTAACAGGTATAAGGTAATATCTTATTGTGGTTTTAATTTGCATTTTCCCAATGACTAGTGATGTTGAGCATCTTTTCATGTACCTATTATATATCTTATTTGAAGAAACGTCTATTCATGTCCTTTGTCCGTTTTTAAATTTGGTTATTTGTCTTTTTGCTGTTGAACATATCACAAGATTTTTTAGATATAGAAAATCTGGTTGGTGCACCATGATTTACTTCACTATTTGGTATTTCTTCATCCATATGTAAATAAGTAAAAATTGTTATAGTATTTGCTGCTCATGTACAGTTGGCTTACAAAATGCACACCAGTCAGAAAACCCTTAATCCTATATACCAAGTTAATTTAAATATGTATTTTTAACTATATACAGTTTGAGCCACAGAAAAAGACTTAGAATACATCTCTCCAAACTGACAATGTCTTCTAGACATCAAAAATGTGTGGAGGAAACTTGCATAAGCCTCTTAGATAGCCTCACCCACCAAAGGCCAGACAGCAGAAACAAGAAGAGCTACAATCCCACAGCCTGTGAAACAAAAACCAAATTCACAGAAAGATAGACAAGATTAAAAGGCAGAGGGCTATGTACCAGATGAAGGAACAAGGTAAAACCACAGAAACACAATTAGATGAACTGGAGATAGGCAACCTTCCAGAAAAAGAATTCAGAATAATGATAGGGAAGATGATCAACGACCTTGGAAAAAGAATGGAGGCAAAGGTCAAGAGGATGAAAGAAATCTTTAACAAAGACCCAGAAGAATTAAAGAACAAACAAACACAGATGAACAATACAATAACTGAAATGAAAACTACACTAGAAGGAATCAATAACAGAATAACTGAGGCAGAAAAACGGATAAGTGACCTGGAAGACAGAATGGAGGAATTCACCGCTGCAGAACAAAATAAAGAAAAAAGAATGAAAAAAAATGAAGACAGCCTAAGAGACCTCTGGGAAAACATTAAACACAACAACATTCTCATTATAGGGGTCCCAGAAGGAGAAGAGAGAGAAAAAGGACCTGAGAAAATATTTGAAGAGACTATAGTCAAAAACTTCCCTAACATAGGAAAGGAAACAGTCACCCAAGTCCAAGAAGCGCAGAGAGTCCCATACAGGACAAACACAAGGAGAAACACACCGAGACACATAGTAATAAAATTGGCAAAAATTAAAGACAAACAAAAATTATTGAAAGCAGCAAGGGAAAAACGACAAATAACATACAAGGGAACTCCCATAAGGTTAACAGATGATTTCTCAGCAGAAACTCTACAAGCCAGAAGGGAGTTGCACGATAAATTTAAAGTGATGAAAGGGAAGAACCTACAACCAAGATTACTCTACCCGGCAAGGATCTCATTCAGATTTGATGGAGAAACCAAAAGCTTTACAGACAAGCAAAAGCTAAGACAATTAAGCACCACGAACCAGCTCCACACAAATGCTAAAGGAACTTCTCTAAGTGGGAAACACAAGAGAAGAAAAGGACCTACAAAAACAAACACAAAACAATTAAGAAAATGGTCATAGGAACATACATATCAATAATTACCTTAAATGTGAATGGATTAAATGCTCCAACCTAAAAACACAGGATAGCTGAATGGATACAAAAACAAGACCTATATATATGCTGTCTACAAGAGACCCACTTCAGACCTAGGGACACATACAAACTGAAAGTGAGAGGATGGAAAAAGATATTCCATGTAAATGGAAATCAAAAGAAAGCTGGAGTAGCAATACTCATATCAGATAAAATAGACTTTAAAATAAAGAATGTTTCAAGAGACAAGGAAGGACAATACATAATGATCAAGGGATCAATCCAAGAAGAAGATATAACAATTATAAATATATATGCACCCAACATAGGAGCGCCTCAATACATAAGGCAACTGCTAACAGCTATAAAAGTGGAAATCGACAGTAACACAATAATAGTGGGGGACGTTAACACCTCACTTACACCAATGGACAGATCATCCAAACAGAAAATTAATAAGGAAACAGAAGCTTTAAATGACACAATAGACCAGACAGATTTAATGGATATTTAGAGGACATTCCATCCAGAAACAGAAGATTACACTTTCTTCTCAAGTGCGCACGGAACATTCTGCAGGATAGATCACATCTTGGGTCACAAATCAAACCTCAGTAAATTTAAGAAAATTGAAATCATATCAAGCATCTTTTCTGACCACAATGCTATGAGATTAGAAATCAATTACAGGGAAAAAAACATAAAAAACACAAACACATGGAGGCTAAACAATACGTTACTAAATAACCAGGAGATCACCAAAGAAATCAAAGAGGAAATCAAAAAATACCTGGAGAGAAATGAAAATGAAAACACGACGATCCAAAACCTATGGGATACAGCAAAAGCAGTTTTAAGAGGAAAGTTTATAGCTCTACAAGCCTACCTCAAGAAGCAAGAAAAATCTCAAATAAACAATCTATCCTTACACCTAAAGGAACTGGAGAAAGAAGAACAAACAAAACCCAAAGTCAGCAGAAGGAAAGAAATCATAAAGATCAGAGCAGAAATAAATGAAATAGAAACAAAGATCAGTAAAAGTAAACACTGGTTCTTTGGCAAGATAAACAAAATTGATCAACCATTAGCCAGACTCATCAAGAAAAAGAGGGAGAAGACTCAAATCAATAAAATTAGAAATGAAAAAGGGGAAGTCACAACAGACATGGCAGAAATACAAAGCATTCTAAGATATTACTACAAGCACCTGTATGCCAATAAAATGGACAACCTGGAAGAAATGGACAAATTCTTAGAAAGGCATAACCTCCAAAGACTGAACCAGGAAGAAATAGATAATATGAACAGACCAATCACAAGAAATGAAATTGAAACTGTGATTTAAAATCTTCCAACAAACAAAAGTCCAGGACCAGATGGCTTCACAGATGAATTCTATCAAACATTTAAGAAGAGCTACCACCCATCCTTCTCAAACTCTTCCAAAAAACTGCAGAGGAAGGAACACTTCCAAACTCATTCTATGAGGTCACCATCACCCTGATACCAAAACCAGACAAGGATGTCACAAAGAAAGAAAATTACAGACCAATATCACTGATGAATATAGATACAAAAATCCTCAACAAAATACTAGCAAACAGAATCCAACAACACATTAAAAGGATCATACACCATGACCAAGTGGGATTTTTCCCAGAGATGCACGGATTCTTCAATATATGCAAATCAATCACTGTGATACACTATATTAAAAAATTGAAGAATAAAAACCATATGATCGGGCTTCCCTGGTGGCGCAGTGGTTGGGAGTCTGCCTGCTGATGCAGGGGACGCGGGTTTGTGCCCCAGTCCGGGAGGATCCCACATGCCGCAGAGCGACTGGGCCCGTGAGCCATGGCCACTGAGCCTGCATGTCCGGAGCCTGTGTTCCGCAATGGGAGAGGCCACAACAGTGACAGGCCCGCATAACGCAAAAAAAAAACAACAAAAAAAAAACATATGATCATCTCAATAGATGCAGAAAAAGCTTTTGACAAAATTCAACACCCATTTATGATAAAAACTCTCCAGAAGGTGGGCATAGAGGGAACTTACGTCAACATAATAAAGGCCATATATGACAAAACCACAGCAAACATCATTCTCAATGGTGAAAAACTGGAAGTATTTCCTCTAAGATCAGGACAAGACAAGGATGTCCACTCTTGCCACTATTATTCAGCATGGTTTTGGAAGTCCTAGCCACAGCAATCAGAGAAGAAAAAGAAACAAAACAAATACAAATTGGAAAAGAAGAAGTAAAACTGTCACTGTTTGCAGATGACATGATACTATACATAGCGAATCCTACAGATGCCACCAGAAAACTACTAGAGCTAATCAATGAATTTGGTAAACTTGCAAGATACAAAATTAATGCACAGAAATCTCTTGCATTCCTATACACTAATGAAGAAAAATCCGAAATAGAAATTAAGGAAACACATATACCACTGCAACCAAAAGAATATAATACCTAGGAATAAACCTACCTAGGGAGACAAAAGACCTGTATGCAGAAAACTGTAAGACACTGAGGAAAGAAATTAAAGATGATACCAACAGATGGAGAGATATACCATGTTCTTGGATTGGAAGAATCAATATTGTGAAAATGACTATACTTCCCAAGGCAATCTACAGATTCAATGCAATCCCTATGAAATTACCAATGGCATTTTTTATGGAACTAGGACAAAAAATCTTAAAATTTGTATGGAGACAAAAAACACCCCAAATAGCCAAAGTATTCTTGAGGGAAAAAAACAGAGCTGGAAGAATCAGACTCCCTAACTTCAGACTATACTATAAAGCTACAGTAATCAAGACAATATGGTACTGGCACAAAAACAGAAACATAGATCAATGGAACAAGATAGGAAGCCCAGAGATAAACCCATACTCCTATGGTCAACTAATCTATGACAAAGGAGGCAAGGATATACAATGGAGAAAAGAGAGTCTCTTCAATAAGTGGTGCTGGTAAAAGTGGACAGCTACATGTAAAAGAATGAAATTAGAACACTCCCTAACACCATGCACAAAAATAAACTCAAAATGGATTAGAGACATAGATGTAACACCGGACACTATAAAACTCTTAAAGGAAAACATAGGAAGAACACTCTTTGACATAAATCACAGCAAGATCTTTTTTGATCTGCCTCATAGAGTAATGGAAATAAAAACAAAAATAAACAAATGGGACCTAATGAAACTTCAAAGCTTTTGCACGGCAAAGGAAACCATAAACAAGACCAAAAGACAACCCTCAGAATGGGAGAAAATATTTGCAAATGAAGCAACAGACAAAGGATTAATCTCCAAAATTTACAAGCAGCTCATGCAGCTCAATATTAAAAAAACAAACAACCCAATCAAAAAATGGGCAGAAGACTTAAACAGACATTTCTCCAAAGAAGACATACAGGTGGCCAAGAAGTACATGAAAAGCTGCTCACCATCACTAATTATTAGAGAAATGCAAATCAAAACCACAATGAGGTATTACCTCATACCATTTAGAATGGGCATCATCAGAAAATCTACAAACAACAAATGCTGGAGAGGCTGTGGAGAAAAGGGAACCCTCTTGCACTGTTGGTGGGAATGTAAATTGATACAGCCACTGTGGAGAATAGTATGGAGGTTCCTGAAAAAACTAAAAATAGAATTACTATATGATCCAACAATCCCACTACTGGGCATATACCCAGAGAAAAACATATTTAACAGGACACATACATCCCAATGTTCATTGCAGCACTGTTTACAATAGCCAGGTCATGGAAGCAACCTAAATACCCAACGACAGACGAATGGATAAAGATGTGAAACATATATACAATGGAATATTACTCAGCCATAAAAAGGAACTAAATTGGGTCATTTGTTGAGACGTGGATGGATCTAGAGACTGTCATACGGAGTGAAGTAAATCAGAAAGAGAAAAACAAATATCGTATATTAACGCATATATGTGGAACCTAGAAAAATAGTACAGATGAACTGGTTTGCAGAGCAGAAATTGAAACACAGATGTAGAGAACAAACGTATGGACACCAAGTGGGGAAAGTGGCGGGGGATGGGGTGGTGGTGGGATGAATTGGGAGATTGGGATTGACATGTATACACTGATGTGTATAAAATTGATGACTAATAAGAACCTTCTGTATTAAAAAAAAAAGTGTGAAAAATTTGTTATATTTTACTCACTCATTATAGAAAATATTCCTTGAGCACTCACAATGAGCCAGGCCCTCTGTTACATATAGGGAATAAAAGACGATCTAGCTCATATTATAGACAGCGTTTTATATTTGTATTCCAAATTTTATTATTTTAGCTTCTAAGATTATACAATTTGATTTACCTTCATTGTCCTAAGAACAGTAAAATAAAACCTTATCTGAAAATTTCAGTTTATCGGCTGGTTGGGCTGTCAGGGCCGTGAAGGTAGGACTGCCAGTCCCGGGCGGCGAGTTCCCTGTCTCCAGCTGTTACCAGTCAGAGCATGGCCCCCTGAGCTAGGACCCCCGGCTGGCTTGCTTAGAGAAGACGCGGCTCCCCACCACTTGAGCTGGGGCATCCCTGCCCTCTCCCCCTCTGTCCCTGCCCACTCCCCCTCTGTCAGTGGAGAACCGCCGCGCTGAGCAGCTGGGAGAAGCAGGCCAGAGCCTTCTAGGGCCTCGGGCCCGGGCACCCGTGGAGGATGAGCTGGCTGTTTCCCTGACCAACAGCACCTCCTCCCCTGCGGCGGGACCCCGCGGTAGTCTCCCCAGCCTCCAACAGCAGAAGTGGCACCTGATCGAGTCCCTCTGGAATGCACACCCCAGTGTAGCTGAAATACAGAAAGATGTGGAATACAGGTTGCCATTCACTGTAAACACCCTGACAATTAGCATTCATATATTGCTTCCTCCACAATTTCCTCAGGAAAAACCAGTGATCAGTGTTTATCCACCAATACGACATCACTTAGTGGATAAACAAAGAGTGTATGTTACCTCTTCATTAGGAAACAATTTTAACAATGCTCTCAGACCTTGGGAAAATTATTCAGAGTCTATTGGATGAGTTTTGGAAGAATCCTCCAATTTCAGTTCCTGCTTCAACAGCATTCCCATACCTGCACAGTAACCCAGGTGGGATTCCTCCTTATGTTTCTCAGGGTTTTCCATTTCTTCCTCCATATTCCCCACAAGAAGCTACCAGGACCATCAGTTCTTTATCTGTTGCTGACACTGTTTCCTCTTCAACGACAAGCTATACAACAGCCAAACCCACTCTGCTGCTCCTTCATTTGGTGTCCTTTCAAATCTGCCATTACCAATTCCCACAACAGACACTTCAGCACCGATAAGCCAAAATGCCTTTGGTTACAAGATGCCTGATATCCCTGATGCATTTCCAGAACTCTCAGAACTAAGTGTATCACAACTTACAGATATGAATGAACAAGAGGAGATATTACTAGAACAGTTTCTGACTTTGCCTCAACTAAAACAAATTATTACTGACAAGGATGACTTAGTAAAAAGTACTGAGGAACTAGCAAGAAAAAATCTCCTTTTGGAGCCCAGCTTGCAAGCCAAAAGGCAAACTGTTTTAGATGAGTATGATTTACTTACACAAAAGAAATCAACTTTTGAAAAGAAGATGCAAAGGCAACACGAACTTAGCAAGAGCTGTAGTGAGAGTGCCCAATAGGCAAAATTGAAAGTAGCTGCACATGAAGGTGAGGAGGAATCTGATAATACTGCAGAAGATTTCTTGGAGGGAAAAACTGATATAGATGATTTTCTCAGTAGCTTCATGGAAAAGAAAACAATTTGTCACTGTAGAAGAGCCAAGGGAGAGAAACTTCAACAAGTGATAGCAATGCACAGCCAATTTCATGCTCCACTGTAGATTTTCCTGAAAACATGAACTGCCAAGAGAGGAATGGGACACAAAACTAAGCACATTTATGTTTACGATTTGAAAATTGGCATTTCATCACAGCGGCTGAATTCATAGATAAACTATATAGATTGTATACAGAACTGAGACTAATTTTGTACAGATTAGAATGATTGCTATGATCTTTGCTTTGAGAAATTTTCCTGCACTATTTGCACTAAAAATGTTTATTTATTATTGATAAATCCTATCATATTTAAGTTCCACTGCTGTTCATCTCTTACTATTGATTAAATACCTATGCATGTAATTTTAGCTAGTTTCAATATTTTATAAAATTACTTCATTTAAATTTGTAATTTTAATTTGAAACTGCCTCATTGCTTTATCAAGAATGGTTTATATTTTTTCCTCTCAACGTTTTTTGAAAAATTACCATTTCAACTGTAGAAAAACTCTTATTCTTCCTGTTTCTTTCTGGATGATAAAACTTTCAAAAATAATTTGTTTTTAAATATTCACAGTGTCAGGAAACAGCAAACCTGCCAATGTGCCATCTCAAGGAAGTAACTTTTAATACATACAATAAATCAAAAGAATAAACCAGCTGTTTTTACAAACAAAAACAAAACAAAACAAAAAAACTTCAATTTATCCAGCCATCTACGAATCGTTTCAAAGCATTTGAAATTATCACAAGCCAAAGGAAACTATTAGTTTCATTAACTCACAAGCCTGAATATCTGTGTCAAAATAGTCTTTTACAATAGAATTATTGTCTATTTTTATATTTATGGATTTGAGAGAAAAGGAAAAATTGATTAACTTTAATAAATATACACTAACTGGAGGGCGCATGTGGGGCTTATAGCGTGAGGACCTATAGTCACATTGTTGACTGGCAGGGTAGTGAAGTAGGGCTGTGGTTCTTAGAAAATGTTTATGAGTTCTTTAGTAAATAAATAACCATTTGTCATTAACATATTCATCGGTACTATTCAAAAACTCTATGGTTTTCCAAATGCTTTTGAAAATAGCTTATTGGACTAAAGGACTTCATTCAAATAAGCTGTTCATTTCCTTTGTTTATATGATTAATATTCATATCAAACACATTTTTCTTAATGCAAAGACATAAAAATTCTGACTACAGGTCAGAATTATCATCGATTCCAATGAAGTCTGTTAATGAGGTATTTGTTTTTGTGCAGAGTACTATTCAAACCATTAATGTATATCCCAAGTAGTTCATGCAGGCTTTTTTCTTATGCAATCAAGCATATTCATAGGGACAACATGCCGTTGTCTGTTAACCATGTCTCTTTATTTACTCATTGATTTATGAAGTGCAGTACATTGAAAAGGCTCTCTTAGGAATTATGGGAAATTACTAAGCTTCCTCTGCATAGTATTCTTCATTATACTCCAACAAGAGTTCACAGAGAACTCGATTATGTAAACTAAAGATTAACATTTGTGTCCAAGTGATGACAAAAAGCTTGGTAAATCCAGACTGAATTTCAATTAATTCAGAGAAAAAGAAACTCATCCAATGTTTGATTGATCATGTAGACCAGTGGTTGGTAATCTTTTGGAGGTTCAAAGACTGCTTTGAGAATTTAGTGAAAGTTATGGATTCTCCCTCCCGAAAATCTGGACCAGGTGAAGAACTTATGGTGGAGAAGAAGAAACAGTGATTTTTCACTTATCAACCAGTGATATTGTATGTTATTAGACTACTACCAATGCCTTATCATTTTCTGAGCTCTAACGGTTTCTACCAGTATATTTATTAAACAAGTTCTACTGAACCACAAGTTCATAATTATAACTTGAAAATAAGTTCATGCCCCAGAGGTTTGCTTTACTCCTACTCTTACCTAAAAGCCTCCACAATTCAGCATAGAAAGTACAGAAACGTAAGATTCCTAAGATATCTTACCACTGAGATAAGTATTGAGACCCTTTGGCCCTCTCGGGGTAGAGACTTCACATCTACGATTCTATCCCTGCCCTTTTAGAAGTCCACACTCTTCCACTGTCGTCAATTTCCCCCACTCTGCCCAATACATCCCTGAATCTGACCCAGCACACCACCCTACCTTCCCTTCCAAATGTTGCTCTTGAATTCTCTAAAATTCCTCATTAGTAAACACTGTATCTTCAATGTCTTCGCTGAACATTCCCTTCTCTTTGCCTTAAATGAAACCAGGTTATCTCCTAACGGCATTGCTTTTTCTGTAATCATCTCAAGTAGAGGTGATTTTTTTCCCCTCTCACATTGCACATACAAAAGGGTTAGAAGGTAGATTATCCTCCATGCTTTCCATTGCAACATGAAATCATTTCCCCCTTCCTTCTATGAATTTGAAGCTCATGCCAGCCCACTATACTAGCTGCTCTACCTCCCCAATGCTATCATATTCTTATCTCCTAGTTACCCCACTCCTTCTTTGAGAGGATTAGATCCTAGATCCTAGACCAGAGTCTTCCTTAACACTCCGACTTCTGTCATCATCCTTAGTGATGATGACATCCATACAGATGACCCATCATACACCTCAGTGTCTCAATTTCTCAACCCACTCAATTCCAGAGACTTTTTCTTCCACAGCACCTCAGCCAGCCATTCCCATAATCTGTTTCAAACATCCCATTTCTAGCTCCCAGCTTCTATTTCTTTGAGCTCACTTACTCTCTTAACAACCTCCTCCACTGCTACAATTTTCAATGACCCTTCTATCTATTGCTAACATACCCTTGTTCTGTCTTCAGCTATCTATTTTGGTAATCATCAAGACTATCACTCCCTTTATGCTTTCACCGTTGAGTGTACAATCCTAACAAAACCCTGGATGAACCTGAATAGCCTCTTTTCCTGTATCTTGGTGATGCTAGAGCACCACTTAAATTCATGAATACATATCTCAAATGGGCATGCAACACATCCTGGAAAGTCTACAGTGTTTCCCTAGCAAGCTCACATTCCCACTCTCTAAGACAATTATTTCATACCCCTTCCCTCTCAAAAAACCTCCTACACCCCCTTCCCTTTTCATTCTCAGTTGATGACCTTGACTCTTGACTTTTTGAGGAAACAGATATTATTAGATGGGAACACCCTCACATTCTCACCTCCATATGTGAAACCTACCTGTGTCAATACCTATTTCTCCATCCTTCCTCCTGTTACCTCCTGTGGAAGCTATGTCTCTCTGCCTTCAAAGGCTCATCTTTCCTTTGGACTCCAGTTCCCATCACATCACTCTTTCAAGTTAGACAGGCTGCCCTCTCACAAATCTCACAGACTGGTGAGGACAACTATAGGCTGGTGAATCCTAAATGCCAGAAGAAGCAATGCTCTGTCTAAACCACAATCCAAACCCTACTACCCTCCCCAAAGGATCTTGTCTGGCCCTAATTATGGAGCCACTCCAAGACACAATCCATGTGTATCAGCCATGTGGCAAATCTGGAACCTTTGCCATAATTACTTTGTTTTTCCCCATCCCTGGCTAGGTACCCATTCTGTATAGAAATGAACAAGGGAGCCCAGTGTCTCCTGTGACTTGGGGGCTAAGGCACCAATCTTTCCTCCTTGGAAGGCTACATAAATATTTTGACTAACCTTTACAATTTTTTATTCTCATTTTGTAGGGCGACGATCTGTCCATGTACTTTCTAAAGTCTTTCAATACTTGTTAGACTCAGGAACTTTAGAGTGAGCGAGGAGATTAGAGACTATTCAATTAATTCCCATTTTAAAGCCTCAGCAAATCAAAGTGACTTGGCTAAAGTCACACTTTTGATACTAGTGAACACAGTATTAGAATCATGTTCTTTAAGACAGAAGTTATTTCTACTGTGCTACTTGTGATTGTGAGCTCCTTGGAGTAATAATACCCTAGAAGTATTATTATGTAAGCATCTGACCAAAAGAATATGAAACAGATTTATGGATTCACGTAGTGGATTCCATACGGATACCCAAAAGAGATCCATAATTACAGACTGGAAACCACTCATCTGTGTGTAAAATTAACAATATTCCAGGAGTGGACCGGCTCATTAACTACATTGTATATTACTTCTCCTGAACAGTAAGCTCTTTCATGGCCTTATTGTGAAAGGAAACCCAATTCTAAAGAACTCTGGCCTTAGAAGCTGCCTCCATTAGACAGCTGACATATCTGGAGATAGTTACCCTCGGTCTCCTTTTTGTTTTTATGAAAACCCAGGGAATTGTAAAAAAATTAATCTTATTTTATAATTCATCATCAGCGACCAATTTAACAACCACATACTGAGTACCTGCTACTGTCAGAAAATGTGCCAGACTCTGGGTTTACAGAGACAGCTGTGATGTAGCTCCAGCTCCTGGGAACCCATGATTCTGCATAGAGGCCCTCATAAAACATTGGTGTAGTGCAGCCACCCAAGAGGGCTAGCACAAGTGATTTGCTATTAATAACAAAGTACTGAAGTTGGTGAAATACTTACTTTAAAAGATTAGAATGGATTTGGTTATCCTTATAATAACTTTGTACTCATTTACTGGCATCATGATACACATTCTTGAGTAGGAATAGAAGGGATAGAGTTAAAATTCATCTGGATAAATCCATGGAGGTGTGCCGGCAAATGAAAATCACTATCATGTGTTAAAGTAGAAAAAATTGTTGACAAGCTCTAGCCTAGATCTAGTGGGAGAGGGAAACAGGCAGACAGACAATGATTACAGGATAGTCCATTAGGTGCAGTCATAAGCACTTGGTGTAAACATAGGATGCTGTGGGCAGGCAGAGAAAGAGAGGGGTCACACAATTGCCAAAGCAATCCTGAGGAAAACAAAAAAGCAGGAGGCATAACCCTCCCAGATTTCAGACAATACTACAAAGCTACAGTAATCAAAAGAGTGTGGTATTGACACAAAAACAGACATCTGGATCAATGGAACAGAATAGAGAGCTCGTAAATAAACGTACACACCTATGGCCAATTAATCTTTGACAAAGGAGGCAAGAATATACGACAGGAAGAAGACAGTCTCTTCAGCAAGGGGTTTTGGGAAAGTTGGACAGCTGCATGTAAATCAATGAAGTTAGAAAACACTCTTACACCATACACAAAACTAAACTCAAAAAAAAAAAAAAAAAACTAAACTCAAAATAGCTTAGAGACTTAAATATAAGACATGACACCATAAAACTCCTGGAAAAGAACATAGGAAAAACATTCTCTGACATAAATTGTACCAATGTTTTCTTAGGTCATTCTCCCAA